>NC_063156.1:17934282-18206782 GCF_020921035.1 Rhodamnia argentea
TTGGAACATCTCAAAGTGAAGAAAAGCATTTCACTTCTATATCCCTAAACACTTATCCTTTGAAGAGCCAATTTGAGCCATTGAATTCTCATTTCTAAACCCTTGTTGGTGATCACCTCCCTACACTTGGGGCAAATAAAGGAATAACCAGCAATGAATCAAAAAGCATGATCGGAAGAACTTTGAATTTTGATACCGGTCTCCAAAAGAGCCGATCAATGCAAAGATTGATGAAAGGGTTAGAAAAAGCAAAGTGCCTGGTAAAAGCAAGGCCAAAGCCCATGAAAAGAGCACCCTGGAAAGAGATAAATCTTAAAGAAAAATCATTAAGATGAAAAGAGGAAAATCCTCAAAGTCAATTGAGCAAAAAATGATCATGAATCTACTTGCAAAAGCAAATGAAAGCTGGAAAAATGTCAAGGTGATCACCAAAGTTCACCCCTCTTTGAAAATATAGCCGTCCTTAAAGGGCCCACCTTAAGCCAAAATACAACTTGTCACCAAAACTTTTCGATCTAAGAGGTGTTTCAAGGTTGATGCAAGAGATCACACGAGGAAGCTACCGCTTAAAGAGGTAAGTACAATCCTGTCTTATCATGTCTTCGGGGTTCTTGACTTGTAGACCCGAAGAAGCTATTTTTGATCAAGATTCATTTCTAAATCTTAAATTGAATATCCATTGATAAGCCTTTGACCTGGCCCGAATTACAGTCCCTTTAAAATGCCTTCTCCGATTAGTCGATTGTATGCATCTCGAATGATCCCGAAACCTCAAGGTTAGGTTTTACGTGAGCGATTTGAATTTCAAGAAAAACCTTCCCAAATGGTGAGAAGCCCTCTTGGATGAAGGAAAACACTTTTGGAAAAATTTTAAGACAACCTTTTTTGTAGAACACTCGGGATGTGTCATTCGAATCCATCCTCGGTAAAAATTTGAAATTGTGATTGGATACATTTCTTTCGCAAATACACTTTGAAAATTTGTCTAAGAATTCTTAAGTCTCTCCTCGGGACTTAGAATTGTCATACTAATCATGTTTGATTGAACTTTTCCGGGTTCCCCGGTGATCCCAAATCCTCGGAAAAGTTGCATTTTAAGATTTGATTAACTTGGATTTTTGCGGGTCTTCCGGAGTCCCCAGGTCCTCGGATCTGCCTTTTGAAAATTTGAAATAGGGTTTGAGCTACGTAGGTACACTAGTCAACCTAGGTCCTCGGATGGCACCCTCTCGGACGGTTAGTAGCTGGAGAGACGAAAGCCGATCCGCTTTTTAGATGGTGAGTCCCCGCATGGAGGATAGCCAATCTCTTTTAAATAGGTGAAACCCCTTTGTTACAAGGGTGAACCTCCCCCTCGACGGTTAGTAGCTGGAGAGACGAAAGCCGATCTGCTTTTTAGACGGTGAGTCCCCGCATGGAGGATAGCCAATCTCTTTTAAATAGGTGAAACCCCTTTGTTACAAGGGTGAACCTCCCCCCCTCAGACGGTTAGTAGCTGGAGAGACGAAAGCCGATCTGCTTTTTAGATGGTGAGTCCCCGCATGGAGGATAGCCAATCTCTTTTAAATAGGTGAAACCCCTTTGTTACAAGGGTGAACCTCCCCCTCAGACGGTTAGGAGTTGGAGAGACGAAAGCCGATCTGCTTTTTAGATGGTGAGTCCCCGCATGGAGGATAGCCAATCTCTTTTAAATAGGTGAAACCCCTTTGTTACAAGGGTGAACCTCCCCCCTCGGACGGTTAGTAGCTGGAGAGACGAAAGCCGATCTGTTTTTTAGATGGTGAGTCCCCGCATGGAGGATAGCCAATCTCTTTTAAATAGGTGAAACCCCTTTGTTACAAGGGTGAACCTCCCCTTTCGGACGGTGAGTAGTTGGAGAGACGAAAGCCGATCTGCCCCCTTTTTAAATGATGAATCCCTAGTGGATAGTCAAACCCATTTTAAATAGGTAAAACCCCTTTGTTACAAGGGTGAACCTTCCCCACAAATCTTCAAATCACCACTCGACACTAGACGGACGCTAACCATTGCAAAATCGCGCCAAACCGTCCACAGGTAATTCCGTACACTCGACTTTTCAACCTCGGATCAACAAATCTCAAACCATAGACAGGTGAGCTACAGGTAAGTATCTCTCTCTTCTCATCTCCCTTTCACATAAGACGAGCATGAACTAAAATAATTCCCCACAGAGTTAGAGCGTAAACGGCAGAGGTAAAGCAATTTGATGTCAAGACTTTTTTTCTTTAGATTTTTCCCCAAAGCGTAGTCGGCAAAAGATCCGGGTGTCACCTTGTCTTTGAAAGCAACCTCGACCGAGATTACTTTCAAAGAGGGGCAGTTGTTGACACCCGAATTTTTAGTCGGTTTTCCTTTAGTTTTATTTTCCAAAATTCATTAAAAATTCACAAAAAATTAAAAAATTATAAAATCAACATTGGAAGCCTTGGCCAAGCTTAAGGAACCAATTTGGAACAAAAAATATTTTTTCATATCTTTCGCATTTTTTTAATATTTTCGGAAAATAGGAAAATATTTGAAAAATTCATAAAAAATACTTTTCGAGGTCGCAAAAATACAGAAAAATGTCCAATATTTTTCTTTTAATTCCCTTTTCATATTGACCTCAAGAAAAATCAAAAATTGAGTTCAATTTTAGGAGTTACTTCACAACACCTAGAGTTGAATTTTCATAAAAATACCAATTGAATCTTTTTATTTGCAATTTTTGCACATTTTGTGTCTAGACATTCAATCGCAATCCCTTTGAACTTCAATTTGATCAATTGCACCCACAATTGCGCGAATTGCACGAATTAGGCAAAATCTCCAAAATATTTTCAATTTAGTCCCTCAATTGGTCAATTTTTGAAATTACTTTTAATTGAGGGACTTTCGTGGCAAAATTGGACTGGTCCCCTATGTTTTCATGCATTCTAAATCAACTGGAATGGGTCTCATGGTCCAATTTGATCAATTACACATCCAATTGAAGTTTTCCCCAATTTGGGCAAATTTAAAATTTGGGGGTTTTGTATAAATTGATGGGAAATTTTGGGCAAAATTACATTTCTAGATAATATCCAAGCCCCTAAGTCCAATTTTGAAAATTAATTGCAAAAATTCCTTACCGATTTTGATTAATTTGGAAAATTGTGCATAAAACACGTCTGAACCGGTTCGGACCGGTCCGATCGCCGGTCGAACCGGTCGAACCGGTCCCGTAATGTGTCTTCTTCCTCGGGTGACTCGCGTGATTTTGCAGGTTCGTGGGTGAACTTCAACCATCAAATTGAAGGCCAATGCAAGCCTAATCGAATGAATCAACTTGGGGGTTTTATACATTGGATCGATACCTATTGATTGGGATTAGTTTCGCGACCAATGGTCGCCGGGAGGAGCTCCGGTGGGCCAGTCAAAGTTCCGGCGCACAGAAAGTCAACATTTGCAAAACCAGATGCAATTCGTGTTCGTTTAAGGCTCAACGGGGACTTGACGGACTTGGACGGAATCATAACAGATTCCGTCGCCGTCCGGCGACCCAAATGGCACGTGTGTGCGCGTGTGAAGTGCTCGGCCAGCTCAAGCTCCCGCGCGCATTTTTCAAAGGTTGGGTATAAATAGCCAAGAAGGTTCTCGATCCGAGAGGGGGCTCATTCTGTTCGCAAGTTGTTGATAGAGCTAGAGAGAGAGAGAGAAAACGAGAGAGAGCTCGTTCTCCCGCTCGCTCGGTTGAGAACTCGAGCTCGGCGTGAGCTCTTGGTGAGGCCAATCCAGAGCGAATCAAGACTTGAAATCACGTCCAGAAGCTTCGTTTAGGCTCCAGGATTCGATCGCGACAGCTCGGTCAAGTTGCGAGCTCCGGAATCGGTGAGTTAATCTTCCTATCTCGCTACTGTGTAATCATGGCATCCTCACATCCTAAGCATGATTCGTGAAATTGTTGTGTGCCTTTTGATGCCCGAGCCTCACCGACCCCGCTCGTATCTGGTTTTTGCATCAATCTTGCTCGAACATCCCGAGTCGAAACCTCCAATCATCGCGGTCTGACCGAACGCTGGCCGGACCTCTCCGGCCTTCGCGAGTCCGATCGGGACTCGAGGTAAGTTTCCTCAACTCATCTTCGAGCTTCTGTGTGAAGGAATTGAACCGTAATGCTCTTTTTTTGCTTGATTGAACCATGCGATCTCAGATCTGTGTGAGCTTGATATATGTTGATTATGTGGATACAATCACTTAATCTTTGGATATGTTGATCCGGAAGTCCGAGCGAGTCGTCCGGTGTTGGTCTCGCGTCATTCCGGCGAGATCTCGCCGTTAGATCTCGCCGGAGCGTTCTCGGCCGTCCATTCCGTGTCGTCGCTAGGTTGAAGAAGAAGGCGACATGTCATGGTCAACGAGTCGGCGTCCTAGGTGTCATTCGGTGATAGGTCCGGTTCATGCCGAGGTGGCTTGGTCGTTGGCGCGAACAATCCCGGTCGGCTTTGATCTAACGGTGGTGAAAATTAGGTAGGTTTAATTTCGGACCGTTAGATCTAATTTTTATATTTTCTAGATATTGGTATATTAGGAAGAAAATAGAAAATAAATGAAACGGTGCCGTTTGATTAGAGTCTGGGCGGCGTCGTTTTGGTTTTGGACGTGATGAACGGTGGGGATCGAGTCCAAGTTTAATCGTGATTGTTCGCGATATTAAAGGATGCGACGTCGTTTTTGAGTCGTAGGCGGACGAACGGCTCGGATCGGATCTAGAGCCAATCGTGACCGTTCAAGGTTTTTAAATAAAGTGTCGTCGTTTTATAGCTAGACGAGGCGACGGCTAGGATTAGTTCGGGGATCGATCGTGGCCGTCTATTAAATGTTCAATACTGTCGTTTTAGCCTAAGCGAGTTGATGGCCGAGATGGAATCCAAAGACTTAATCTTGGCCGTTCATTTGAAATTGAAATACGGCGTCGTTTTGTGGGCAGGAGTAGACACGGCGTCGTTTTGCTTTGAGACTCACGGACGGTCGAGATTAATCTTCGAAGTTGATCTCAACCGTCCGTTATTTTCTTTTATATTCGGAATATTAGAAATTAGGTTTAGAAATTCATGAAAAAATCAAATAAATAGGTATATACGTACGTTGTCGTTTTAGGTATTGCGGGCGAGTCCGAGGCGGTCGGACCGGGTTGACGGTCGTTGACCGGGTTGACCCGGTCCGGTTTAGTAATAAAAAATAATATAAAAATAAAAAGAAATTTCCAAAAAATCCAAAAAAATTGTAAAAATACTTAGAAAATTCATAAAAATTCCCAGATTTTCATAAAAAAATTTCTAAAAATTTGTAGATCGATTCGGGACTCATAAAGTCTGGATCGAAAATTTTTGAGACTACGAGGGTTGATTAATTTCGATCCGGAAAATTTCCAATATTTTTGAAAAATAAATGAAAATTCCAAAAAATAGAAAAAATTAGAAAAATTCCATAAAATCACAAAAAATGGGAAATGGCCACATTCAACTGGCCCGACCCTAATTTTGTGATTTTTGGGTCTCGAACTCCCAAAAATGACCATTCTACCCTTCCGGGCCTTCCCCCCAAATTTTTACCAAATCACCCCGATACCCAAAATTGATTTTTGTGTGGGCCGATAGGGCCATTTTAGACATATCAAACCTTGATTGATTGATTTGATTGCTTGTAATGATTTTGATTGCGCATTAATTCCTCGATTGTGATTGATTAGGATAGAAAATTCCCATCCGCATGAATACTCGATTTTTTTTTAGGACCTACCTCATCCGATATCGTATCGCATGAAATCTTAGGTTAGAAAAACAATCAACATCGGTAACCGAAAGGGCGTCAAATTTGAAACTTGGCGTAACCAAGTCCCCGGACCCAAAATCTCTGGTTTTCGCGGAACCGAACGGTTTCTCCCGACCGCTCGGTAAGGTTTTCCGATCGTACCTTCCAATAAATCGATCGGTGGCGACTCCGAATTGCATGTACACCTCGCACATGCCACCCGACCACACAAGGTCAATTTCGATATTTGATAAATTTTACCCGACATCGCGATTCGAGTAATGGGTCTTGGGAGAGACTCGCGATCCCCCATATATATGTCTATAAAAGGAGGGATCGGCTCGTTAGCCCTATTCCACCCCGGAAAGAAATTTCCGGAGGGTCGCGACAGTATAGCTCAACCCCCTTTGGACATGGACTCCACTCGTTCGTTATCGAGTTTCCTTCGCCTTAAAACTTCTGAAATTGAAAAAGTTTACAAGTCCAATTCCAACAAATTCACATTCTCGTTCCTTTTCGATAACTATTCCTCTCTACCCACCGAAACCGGTCATAAATCGGGAAAGGTGTTTATCTTGGCTTTCTTTGCATTCGTTCTATTCCCGACTTCTAGAACTACTTTTGACCCCTCCATAACCCATATAGCCGGACAAGCGTGTTGTCGCTGGGATTATTCGTACATGATCTTAGCCGAGACTTTTCTCTCCCCGAATCGTTCCAAGTCTTCAAAAAAGGCCGTTTTCCAAGCGTCTAGCGGATTACTCCACTTGTGGTTCACCTCTCATATAAAGACTTTCCAACTCCGGGTGGGGTGTTATGAGATCAATGAGCACGTTCACCCCCTTAGATCCTTCCTTAAGTGTCAATCCCTTGTACCCAAATACTCATTCAAAAAGTGGGTTGAGCTATTGGACAATTTGAAACCCGAGCATATTAGATGGCGTTTGACTTGGCCCAAGATCGTAGAAGCTCGCATTTCGGGTATTGAAGATAACCCTATTCCCTTATTGGGATGTACCGGCGCTGTGGCGTATTACCCCATTCGAGTGGTGAGGCAATTTGGAGTTCTACAAGAGATACCACCGGACGTTTGTCCCGGGATTTTCTCATTTGATATGACACGAGGAAAGCTCACTAAGGAAACAAAGGAGTTGTATCGGGCTCGGATCAAGCTTATCCTTCATCCTTTGAAGAACTCCCCGCTGCAACAAGTTGAGTGGCCGGATTATTTGGATAATGAGATGAACATTCATAGAGCTTCCAAGGAGTATATCAAGAAGTTTAAGGAGTATCGCCAATCAATGGTAGAGCCATATGTACCCGAGTGCGTATCTCCTCGGATTGAAGAAGTGGAGTCGTATGAGCCGGAGTACATAGTACCATATGTACCGGGAGTAGAACCATACATTCCCGAGGATCCGGAGCAGTGGATGTCGAAGAAGGAGAAGACCCATACTTGTGGGATTCCGATGGATCGAAGAGCAAGAAGAGTGGAAGCGTCCCCGACTTGGATAGATCCATTCCCCCATCTAGATTTTACATATTTGTTATCTTTTAGATACTTTTGAACAATTTGGTTTGTAATAAATACATACTATTTCTTTTATGAGCATTTCATGCATACATATAGAGAAGTCAATTACCACGGATCAATGTCTCTACTCCTTTAATATTTCCCATACTGATTTGATATCCCGAAAATAGGTGAGCGATAAATACGAGGACTCGTAGCAAAACGCGCAAGTTAAGGATGGAACAAGAAGAGCTCGCACCTCGTGTGGGTAATCCGGAGAATCAAATGAATGTGATCGCCACAATGGTGGCGGAGATGAAGGCAATGATGATTACAAGCCGGGGAGATACCCCGTTGACCCTAATTCTCAAGCTCTCTGGGCCATCCGATGGAGCAAACGCTAATCCGGCGCCCGCCGCCAATCCAACTCTGAATCCGGAAAGACCGCCTAAGGATCCTCCCATTGTGATTGACCTGGGAAAAAGGAGAAGCAAGTCCTCAAAATGGAAGAGGAAATTAAGAGGCTCGCTAAGATCGAAGAGTGTTTGGCGAGTCAAGGTTATGAGCTCTCGAGATTCGACAAGGTTGCACCGTTCGAAAAGATAGAGGTTCCCGCCGATTACAAGGAACCGAGACTTTGTAAGAAGATATAATGGGACCGGGTGTCCCAAGGCGCACTTGAAGTATTACTTGCGCCGAATGTCGCGATTCTCCGACAACATTCCACTCTTGGTTAACACTTTCCGGAAAGCCTATCCGGGGCAGCCCCGGCGTGGTTCATTGAATTGGAGCCGGAGAGGCTCGCCGATTGGGATAAACCGCGCAGACGAGTTCCTTCGGCAATACAAGTTTAACACTTTGACCGCCCTAACTAGAGAGGACCTTTTAAGGACCGTAAAAGGAAAGAGCGAGGCCGTTCGCGCCTACGCCCGAGAGATGGAGAGCACCGGGTGCGCGCGGTAAAGCCACCCGTCCCGGAAGAAGAACTAATAGATCTGTTTCTCAAGGCCCTTCCATTTGAATTTTTCGACAAACCGAACACCCTCGGGTGTCAAACATTTGCGCACCTAATCAAGGTGGCGTAACGCCACGAATGGGCATTAAGAGAGAAGAAGATACCCGAGGCGCCTTTCAAACGCCAATACCCTTTGAGAAGGGATATTAGGGAGCAAACCGGAGAAGTAGCCTTTGTCCCTAACCCGCCAAAGCCCGGAAATTTCTCGCCTTCAATTCCTACCCAAGGAACGTCCTCCGGACTACTTCCAAACCACCGGAATTCGAAAAAAGAACCCAGTTGTTTTTACCCCACTACCCCGACCCTTATCCAAATTGTTACCCATGCTATTGGAAAATCGCTTAGTTGCAAAAGAGCCACCTAGAGCTCACCCGCCAAGATTTCCTGGGTATGATGAGACCCGGACGTGTGTATACCATATGGGAGAAAGGGGGCATAACGCGGACAACCTGTCTCGCTCGAAGTTCAAGGTGCAAGCATTGATCGACGGAAAAGTTCGGGAGTTTGATAAAGCCGAACCGAATGTGCAGCGAACCCGCTACACGAGCATCGCGAGGTGAACGCGATTTTGGAGGTGAAGAGGATGAGGTTCTGGAATTCATAGTGGACATGAGTAAAATGCGGGATATCTTGACATTGGCCTCGCAATATCCGGAAGGAGAGAGTATTTCCGGGAGCAAAAAGAGGCTTGCTTGGAAAAATTGATTAGCTTGGGCGTCATAGGAAGAATGGAAGATGTCGCTTTCAAGGGGACCTACGTGGCGGTAGACATGCTTGTCTCGAGGAGTTTGCAATGAAACCTACGAGGGGAGCTCTTTTGAAAATACCCTCGGGATATTTGATGAGCATCAAAGATGGTCAAGAAATTGAAGAGATAGACGAATATGAAGTCCGTCTGGATAAGGCCCGCCGAGGCGATAGAAGATTTTTGCGGAAAGCCCTAGAGAGGGGCGAAATAGTTGATAACCTGGGGGAAGATAGTGGTGGGTACAACTTTAAAGTGCTATATTCGGCGCCCCGAGTTTCTTTGTTGACTCGGAGATGTAGTCCCCGATGGGTGGGGTGGAATGGATGACCCCGCAAGCGATGAATTTGTGGGAACGATCGATGAAGTTAAGGACCAAGCGGCTCCTCGGAATGAACAGGGAGAATCGAGAGGTCGATATGCGACTTTCTAACTGCGGAGACGCACATGCGTCATTTAACAACTATGGTAGCAGATTTATCGCAATTGACGACCAAAAGGAATACTATGGCGATAGAAGAAAGCGTGCAGATTCGGAGATACGGCGGACCATGGAGACACGTAATCGAAAGATCGTTCTACTTGCAAGAGCAAGGAGATGACGTGTCGAGGAAAATGGATGAGTTGAAGGAGCTGATTACGCTACTTACTCAAGCAAGAAACGTCCCGCCTCAAGGTGCGAACCCGAGAGTGACCTTCCGCACGAAGTATAATGGCGCCTGGGTGTCCTCCGGCGCATATCTCATATTATCTCCGCCAAATGATTGGCCACCATGAAGATGATGAAACATTGATCCGGAATTTCGGACATAGTTTAACGGGCCCCGCATTAGCATGGTTTCGATTAATTGACCTAGACCGGGTCCCGAGCCGGGAGGATTTATCGGAGCACTTCTTACGTCACTTTGAAGTGGGATTAGGGGTTATTTCACTAAGGCTAATTTGTTGAACATCCGGAAAGGTGAAGATGAGAGTTTTGAGCTCTTTGCAAGAAGGTGGAAGAAACACGCTGTGATGGTGCAACCGCCACTGTCGGAGAGAGAAATGCTGGAGTTTGTACTAAAGTCACTTCCGGCGGAATACTTTGATCGCATGTATGCATACACGTACTCATCGTTCCAACATCCGGTGGAGATTGGCATGAGGATTGAAGGGATTATCCCGAGAGTCGAAGAGAAAGGCGAGAGGGATTTCGATGAAGAAAATGCCACGCTGGTAAGGCCAGTCCGTAACATAACCCCGATGACGTTCATGAGGATGAAATGATTGGGATGGTAGATGCCCCAATTCGTTTTGTGATTGATTTGAACAAAGTTGATAGCTGGGAGTTAGAAGCTTCTAGTTCAGAAAAACCATCAACATCCGAATCACTACCAGAAAAGATCATACCGGTGAGGATTAAATTACCCTTTGTGGAAGAGTACAACTCAAGGGCGGTTCATTGGGATTATGGAACGGGCGAGATTGACGCCATAATGAGATCCGGAAGATGTTATCCCCCGAGAGAAGTGGATTCCGAAAAGAGAATCCCAACTGCGGAAGAGGTTGAGAAGTTGCAATCGGTCGTGAGGACCGGTGAATATGATGTCGTTGACCAACTGCGGAAGATGCCCGCATGCATTTCCTTCTTGGATCTCTTCAAAAATTCTGAAAAGCACAAAGACGCCCTTTTGAAGGTGCTTGGATGAGGTGCATGTTCCGGAGATAATTAACGAAGTGCAATTGGGAGACTTTGTGGGTGCTATCCTTCGAAGGACCAGATATCCTTCTCGGACGAAGACTTCCCGAAAGAAGGGCGGGTCCACAACAAAGCCCTTTACATAGCCGTGAGGTGTCACGGAAAAGAGGTGCCTCACGTCTTGATTGATAATGGTTCCGCTTTCAACCTGTGTCCACTAAGCACTTTGAGAAGCTTGGGGATCAATGAAGATTTTGTGAAGACATCCAAGGCCACCATCCGATCATTTGATGGAGTCTCCAAGAATGTTGTAGGAGAGATCGAATTGGACATTGTCATTGGACCGGTAACATTTTCTATACCGTTCCAAGTATTGGATATTCCAAGCGCCTTCACCTTGCTCCCGGGAAGACCGTGGATTCATGTGTCCGGAGCGGTACCTTCCTCTCTCGCATCAAAAGTTAAAATTTGTGGTCAAGGGTCAATTGATCACCGTCCATGGCGAGACGGGGCATCGAGCCGCTTTAAAAGGGATGGTCCCATACATTGAACCCTCAAAAGAGGAGGAGCTGAGTTATCACACCTTTGACATTGTATCTGTCATGCATGTGTCACCGGATGCAAAGGTGGCTATACCGAGCTTTCGAAACCCGCGACTATGGCGGGAAAAGTGCTACTCTCGAATGGATTTATTCCGGTACTTGGATTAGGGAAACATGGTCGGGGAATCCGTAACCCTTTGAATTTGGACTCAAATGACCACAAGGTTGGTCCGGGTTATAATGGAATAGCGAAAAATAACACCGGTCGAGGCCGAGGTCGAAACAATTGTTATGGAGACCGTGGACGCCGTGGACGCCAAGGTGGCCGTTTCATAGGCACCGATGTATGGAAAGCTAGAGGAAAAATGCTCCTAAACCCTTTATTCGAGGTATTCTCTAAGGGAGGCAAATGGCTGGAAGATGAGGACATTTCGAGAATGCAGAGCCGGACTTATTCAACCCGTTCCTGGATAATCGGGTGAACGTGATAATTGAGTGGCTGAACGATGATTTCCCCACCCCCGAGTAAAAGGCTCTTTTCGAACTTTATCTCTTAATAAATTTTGATTACTCCACTTGCTTTAAAACTTTTTGAATGTTTTAGCACCCTTTGGGTCACATGCTTGTGATCCAGAAGTGCGATCTGTATTGTTCTTAGTTGCATCTATTAATGAAAATCATCACAAACTTGATTACGAGACATGTGGAGTAACGGATTGGTCCGATGATGACAATTGATTCTACCATGAAACTTGAGGCCCGATCCGCCATATGATCTTGGATTTTAAATAGTTTTTGAGAACCAGGATGTCGGGAAGATCGTGGACTAGTTCTCCTTTCTTTGTCTAAAAAAATTGGAATTTGAAAAATGTTTTCATGATAAAAATCATGCATCCTTCAATTTTATCATCTTTAAATACTAACCTTTCATGGTGCATTTCGGGCATGTCATCCCACCCATACATAACGAGGTTAATATGTGACTCGGATCAGCTCGATGACTATGCATGCGAAGTTGATATAGACGAGGTTGATGTGAGCGATATCAAGAAAGAATGGGATTGTTTCGAAGAATCTAAGCCTCCTATTTCGAAGAACCTATCACTATTAATTTGGGGAGATTCTGATTGCGTCAAGGAAGTGAAAATAGGAGGACACCCGTCTGCAGCAGATATTTTAAGAATGACGGTGTTACTCAAGGAATATCAAGATATTTTCGCCCGGTCGTATGCCGACATGCCGGGTCTAGATCGTGAGATTGTGGAGCATGCTTTGCCCACAGATCCTTCTTGCACACCAATAAATCAATCACCCGGAAGAATGAATCCCGAACCGGCGGATAAAATCAAGGAAGAGGTGATGAAGCTCCTTAAAGTTGGATTTATCGAGGCTGTCCCATATGCCGATTGGGTCGCCAACATCGTACCGTTAAGAAGAAGGATGGGAGAATTAGAATATGCGTGGATTATCGGGACTTGAACAAAGCTAGTCCCAAGGATGATTTTCCCCTACCGCACATTGATGTACTCGTCGACGATCTTGCGGGTTTTGAATTGTTCTCCTTTATGGATGGATTCTCGGGATATAATCGGATCATGTTGAAGGAAGAAGATAAGATCAAGACCTCATTCACTACACAATGGGGAACTTTTTGTTACAAGGTGATGCCATTTGGGTTGAAAAATGCGGGTGCAACATATCGAGGGCTATGGTGACCCTTTTTCATGATATGATACATAAGGAGATCAAGGTCTATGTGGATGATATGATTGCCAAGTCCAAGCCTGGAGAAGACCATGTTAAAGTGCTGAAGAAGTTATTTGATCGATTGAGAAAGTATAAGCTCAAGTTGAATCTCGCGAAATGCGTATTTGGCGCAAGATCCGGAAAGCTGCTAGGATTTGTGGTGAGCAGCCGTGGTATTGAAATTGACCCTTCCAAGATTAAAGCCATATGGGAAATAGGAACTCCTCTTTCTTGTTAAAGAAGTAAGAGGTTTCTTGGGAAGATTGAATTATATATCCAGATTCATATCCCAACTATCGAAACGGCGAAACCCTTCTTCAAGTTGCTAAAGAAAGGTGCAAAGGTGAAATGGGATGCGGAATGCCAACAAGCATTTGAGAAGATCAAGGAATATCTCGGTACAACCTCCGGTATTGGTACCTCCTATCCCTAACATTCCTCTAACTCTATATCCGATGTTAATGATGAATCCCTGGGAGCTTTACTTGCCCAAACTAACCCCAAGGATCGTAAAGAGCGGGCCATATATTATTTGAGCAAAAAGTTTACAACATCTCGAAGTCAAGTATCCAAGAAGTGGAAAGGACTTGCGTAGCATTGGTCCGGGTCCTCCACGGATTGAGGCAGATACGCTGCATTATCATATAGAATTGGTCACCGAGAATGACCCCATCAAATACCTTTTGGAGAAACCAACGTTGTTGGGAAAGATGGCTAAATGGCAAATTACGCTTTCGAGTTCGATATCAAAACCTCTCCCCAAAAATCTGTCAAGGGAAGAGCGATTGCTGATATGCTAGCCGAGAACCCTCCTAAGGACGTTTCGAGCAAAACAAGGGAGGTCAAATCCTGAATATATCTGAAGACAAATGGACAATGTACTTCGACGGCGCAGTTGAACCTCACCTGGATCGTGCATGGGGCAGTTTTGATATCCCCCGAAGATCAACATTATCCAGTTTCAGCCAAGTTGGTATTCCCCCGCACCAACAACATTTCGAATATGAAGCTTACATACTAGGATTACAATTGGCCATCTCATTAAAGGTGAAGAAGCTATTGGTATATGGAGATTCCATGCTAATCATTTTACAAACTCAAGGGGAGTGGAAGACAAAGGATCCCAAGCTTATTCCTTATCATAAGTACCTCGAGGAGCCGATCCAACATTTTGAGGAGATCACTTTTGAATATCGCCGAGAACTCGTAACCATTTTGGTGATGCTTTGGCCACATTATCAGCCATGTTACAAGTGCAAAATGGTCTTGAGATAGAACCGTTAAGGATTGACATCCTTGAGCAACCCGCATACCGCATGGTCATTGAAGAAGAACCCGGTGAGGAACCGTGGTATCATGACATCAAGAATTACCTGCTGAAGGGCGAATTCCCTGTGAACGTCCAACCGGAAGATAAAAAGTACATAAGCAAGATGGCATCTAAATTTTTCCTCAGCGGACAGATCCTATACAAGAGATCCTTTGACTCGGTCCCGCCGAGGTGCGTGAATTCCAAAGAAGCAAATCTCATTATGAAAGAGATTCATGAAGGAGAGTGCGGGCCGCATATGAATGGTCACCTCCTCGCCAAGAAGATTATGAGACTCGGATATTCTTGGATGACTATCGAGTCGGATTGCAACCAGCATGTTAGATCCTTGTCATCAATGTCGGGTATACGGCGACAGGATAAATGCGCCACCAACCGAGCTACATCAAATGTCGAGCCCCGGCCGTTTCGCATGTGGGGAATTGATATGATCGGCCCTATCAACCCAAAGGCCTCCAACGGACATCGTTTCATTCTGGTTGCTATTGATTATTTCACCAAATGGATTGAAGCTAGCTCATATGCCAATGTCACTGCGAATAGTGTGGCCAAGTTCATCAAACGAGATATCATCTCAAGATATGGAGTGCCAAGAGCCATCATTACGCAGACAATGGCTCAAATTTGAACAACAAGGTAGTCGATCAATTGTTGGAACAATTTAAGGTACGACACCTAAATTCTTCACCTTACCGCCCACAAATGAATGGAGGCGTGGAAGCGGCAAACAAGAACATCAAGAAGATATTGGCCAAAACCGCTGAGAAATATCGAGATTGGCATGAGAGATTGCCATATGCTCTCATGGCCTACCGAACTTCGATTCGTACTTCGACCGGGGCAACTCCCTACTCTTTGGTATACGGTATGGAAGCAGTCCCTACCGGTAGAAGTGGAAATCCCCTCTTTAAGGATCCTGTCTCAAGTTGAGCTCACGTAAGAGGAGTGGAACCGACAGAGACGTGAACAATTGAATTTGATTGATGAAAAACGATTAAGGGCCATCTGTCATGGTCGAGCTACAGAAGAAAGTGGCCGAGCTTTTAACAAGAAGGTCAAGCCCGAAATTCTGAAACAGGGGATGCTAGTTGTGAAGAAAATGCTCCCAAATGCACAACACCCGGGAGGCAAATTTACGCCAAATTATGAAGGCCCCTACGTGATTCGGGAAAGTCTTATCCGGGGAGCTCTTATACTTGTAAACATGGATGGAGAAGAGTTGGCAAGTCCGGTGAATTCGGATGCCGTGAAGAGATATTTTCCTTGAAATAAATTGAGCTTCGGAGCGATTAATGAGCAGATCTCGAGTCACATAGAATTTTGCATTCGCATGACATCTCGCATACATGCATTTGCATACGTTTGTATTTTGCAGGTAAACCGGGAATCACGAAGAACCTTGCGGAGGAACAAGAATCAACATCCGAAGGAGACAGGAGGAAGTCGCTCGGGATTTGAAATTTGGAATGTGATCGGAAATTTTGAACATCTTTGAATTAATTGATCCCTTTTGTTTTTACGAGGAAACGAGAGTCAACATCCGGAGGAAATGAGAAGAAATCGCTTCGGAACTTAAAATTTTGTATATCTTTGACTAATTGATTCCTTTTGTTTTTACGAGAAACGGGAGTCAACATCCGAAGGAGGAAACGGGAGTCAACATTCGAAGGAGGAAACGGGAGTCAACGTCGAAGGAGACAAGAAAAAACCGCTTCGGAACTTAAAATTTTAAATGTTTTGAACCGATTGTTTCCTTTTGTTTTTACGGGGAACGAAGTCAATATTTGAAGAAGACAGGTTTGAGGTTTTCCTCCTTTACAAAGTATTTTCATACACCGTCGTGCTTGAAATTAAGAAAATTTGGATTTGCAAAGCAACAGAGCTCTTTCAAAGAAACATTCCTTTCAAATTTCGGAAACGTCTTTCGAATACCCTCTCAATGAAGATTTTTGCGAATGATGAATTTTTGATGAAATGCCCCGAGTTTCTATAAAAGGGCATGTTTTGAAAGCTTTTCAAAAGAGCGATCCTTCGGATGAAAAGAGGCAAACTTTGTCCTTAAACACGTCCCCGATTCACTTGAACGATGAGTGAGAGTGATAGAGTGAAAGAGCTTAACCTTGGGACGTAGGGGTCATTCGCGTTGATTACATGGATTGAAATGATGAAAAGGCATTTCCATTTCAAAATTATCCATACACATTTATATCCCTTGATAACCAATCCGAGCCAAAAGGGAGAATTTTGTGAATATAACCCTGTCAAGAACCACCCCACACCGGGGCATATTTGGAGGTTCATTGGATGATTTCTTGGAGAAAAGGTCAGGTAAGACTTTATTGTACTGACTCGCATCAATCTTTTTGTGATAGCTTCAGGTGATTCCTGGCGAGAGATTTGGAACATCTCAAAGTGAAGAAAAGCATTTCACTTCTATATCCCCAAACACTTATCCTTTGAAGAGCCAATTTGAGCCATTGAATTCTCATTTCTAAACCCTTGTTGGTGATCACCTCCCTACACTGGGGCAAATAAAGGAATAACCAGCAATGAATCAAAAAGCATGATCGGAAGAACTTTGAATTTTGATACCGGTCTCCAAAAGAGCCGATCAATGCAAAGATTGATGAAAGGGTTAGAAAAAGCAAAGTGCCTGGTAAAAGCAAGGCCAAAGCCCATGAAAAGAGCACCCTGGAAAGAGATAAATCTTAAAGAAAAATCATTAAGATGAAAAGAGGAAAATCCTCAAAGTCAACTCGAGCAAAAAATGATCATGAATCTACCGCAAAAGCAAATGAAAGCTGGAAAAATGTCAAGGTGATCACCAAAGTTCACCCCTCTTTGAAAATATAGCCGTCCTTAAAGGGCCCACCTTAAGCCAAAATACAACTCCGTCACCAAAACTTTTCTCGATCTAAGAGGTGTTTCAAGGTTGATGCAAGAGATCACACGAGGAAGCTACCGCTTAAAGAGGTAAGTACAATCCTGTCTTATCATGTCTTCGGGGTTCTTGACTTGTAGACCCGAAGAAGCTATTTTTGATCAAGATTCATTTCTAAACCTTAAATTGAATATCCATTGATAAGCCTTTGACCCTGGCCCGAATTACGGTCCCTTTTAAAATGCCTTCTCCGATTAGTCGGATTGTATGCATCTCGAATGATCCCGAAACCTCAAGGTTAGGTTTCCTATGAGCAGATTTGAATTTTAAGAAAAAGCCTTTCCAAAACGGTGAGAAGCCCTCTTGGATGAAGGAAAATCCTTTTGAAAATTTTTTAAAACAACCTTTTTGAAGAACACTCGGGATGTGTCATTCAAAATCCATCCTCGATGGAGATTTGAAATTGTGATTGGACACATTTCCCTCACAAATACACTTTGAAAATTTGTCTAGAATTCTTAAATTTCTCCCAAGAACTTAAAGTTGTCATACTAATGATGTTTGATTGAACTTTCTGCGGGTTCCCTGGTGACCCCAAATCCTCGGAAAAGTTGCATTTTAAAGATTTGATTAACTTGGATTTTCTGCAGGTCTTTTGGCATCCCCGGGTCCTCGGATCCTCTCGCTTATTTGAAAATTTGAAATAGGGTTTGAGCTCCGTAGGTACACTAGTCAACCTAGGTCCTCGGATGGTCCCCTCTCGGACGGTTAGTAGCTGGAGAGACGAAAACCGATCTGCCTTTTTGAAAATTTGAAATAGGGTTTGAGCTCAGTAGGTACACTAGTCAACCTAGGTCCTCGAGATGGCACCCTCTCGGACGGTTAGTAAGTTGGAGAGACGAAAACCGATCTGCCTTTTTGAAAATTTGAAATAGGGTTTGAGCTCAGTAGGTACACTAGTCAACCTAGGTCCTCGAGATGGCACCCTCTCGGACGGTTAGTAGTAGCTGGAGAGACGAAAACCGATCTCGCCTTTTTGAAAATTTGAAATAGGGTTTGAGCTCTGTAGGTACACTAGTCAACCTAGGTCCTCAGATGGCACCCTCTCGGACGGTTAGTAGCTGGAGAGACGAAAACCGATCTGCCTTTTTGAAAATTTGAAATAGGGTTTGAGCTCTGTAGGTACACTAGTCAACCTAGGTCCTCGGATGGCACCCTCTCGGACGGTTAGTAGCTGGAGAGACGAAAGCCGATCTCGCTTTTTAGATGGTGAGTCCCCGCATGGAGGATAGCCAATCTCTTTTAAATAGGTGAAACCCCTTTGTTACAAGGGTGAACCTCCCCCCCTCGACGGTTAGTAGCTAGAGAGACGAAAGCCGATCCGCTTTTTAGATGGTGAGTCCCCGCATGGAGGATAGCCAATCTCTTTTAAATAGGTGAAACCCCTTTGTTACAAGGGTGAACCTCCCCTTTCAGACGGTGAGTAGCTGGAGAGACGAAAGCCGATCTGCCCCCTTTTTAAATGATGAATCCCTAGTGGATAGTCAAACCCATTTTAAATAGGTAAAACCCCTTTGTTACAAGGGTGAACCTTCCCCACAAATCTTCAAATCACCACTCGACACTAGACGGACGCTAACCATTGCAAAATCGCGCCAAACCGTCCACGGGTAATTCCGTACACTCGACTTTTCAACCTCGGATCAACAAATCTCAAACCATAGACAGGTGAGCTACGGGTAAGTATCTCTCTCTTCTCATCTCCCTTTCACATAAGACGAGCATGAACCGAAATAATTCCCCACAGAGTTAGAGCGTAAACGGCAGAGGTAAAGCAATTTGATGTCAAGACTTTTTTCTTTAGATTTTTCCCCAGCAGAGTCGACAAAAGATCCAGGTGTCACCTTGTCTTTGAAAGCAACCTCTGACCGAGATTACTTTCAAAGAGGGGCAGTTGTTGACACCTGAATTTTTAGTCGGTTTTCCTTTAGTTTTATTTTCCAAAATTCATTAAAAATTCACAAAAAATCAAAAAATTATAAAATCAACATTGGAAGCCTTGGCCAAGATTAAGGAACCAATTTGGAACAAAAAATAATTTTTCATATTTTTCGCATTTTTTAATATTTTAGGAAAATAGGAAAATACTTGAAAATTCATAAAAAATATTTTTTGGGGTCACAAAAATACATAAAAATGTCCAATATCTCTATTTTAATTCCCTTTTCATATTGACCTCAACAAAAATTGAAAATTGAGTTCAATTTTAGGTGTTTCTTCACAATACCTAGGGTTGAATTTGTATAAAAAATACAAATTGAATCTTTTTATTTGCAATTTTTGCACATTTTGTGTCTAGACATTCAATCGCAGTCCCTTTGAACTTCAATTTGATCAATTGCACCCACAATTGTGCGAATTGCACGAATTAGGCAAAATCCCCAAAATATTTTCAATTTAGTCCCTCAATTGGTCAATTTTTGAAATTACTTTTAATTGAGGGACTATCATTGCACAATTGGACCATTCCTAGTGTTTAGACACATTCTGAATCGATTGGCATGGGTCTCATAGTCCAATTTTATCAATTAGACGTTCAATTTAGTTTTTCCCCAAATTGGGAATTTTGAAAAATTTGGGGCTTTTGTATAAATTGATGGGAAATTTTGGGCAAAACCACTTTTTTAGATGATATTCAGGGTCCTAAGTCCAATTTTGAGGTTTAATTGCAAAAATTCCCAACCAATTTCGTTTAATTTTGAAAATTTTGAAAGTACAACCTGTGCTGAACCAGGTTCGGACCGGTCGACCACCGGTCGGACCGGTCGAACCGGTCTAGAACAATACTTCTTCTTCCTCGCGCGATTGTCCCATTCTCGCAGATTTGAAGGTGGATTTTGATCAACAAATTGAAGGGCAATTCGATCCTAATTGGTCCAATTATCGTGGGGTTTTGCTCCTCGGGCCGAGACGTGTCCATCTCCACCAACGCCGAGACCAATCGTCGCCGGAGCACGGCGGAGCAGCCGGTCAAAGGCTCCGGAGGCCAAAAAGTCAACATTTCACAATCCGCGCCAAATTGGAGCTCGATTCGCGACTAACGGAGAGCCAAACGGAGTGCATTCTTGTGCCCGTCGCCGTCCGACCTCGGGTGACCAAAATTCGTGCGATTCGCACGTGAATACGTCCCCGCCGGCTCACACCCGAGACGCGCCAAATTTCGAAAATCCAAGTATAAAAGGCCAAGAACATTCGCGAAGGGAGGAGGCTCATTTTGTGCTCGCGAGACTACCGAATAGAGAGAGAGTGAGATAGATAGAGAGAGAAGCTCTCGAGTGACTTCCATCGCCGGAGCTTCGAGCAAGTCTGCAAGTACTTCGTCCGGCTGATCCAGAGCAAACCAAAGCGCGCGATCAAGTTTAGAAGCTCGCCTAAGCTTGAGAGAGTCAATCGCACCAGCTGGATTGTCAAGAAATCCTCCAAATCGGTGAGTTCACTTCTCGAGCTTCGTCTTGTGCGACGATGGCATCATACGGTCTCGAGCATTTTCCTTGAAATTGTTGTGTGCGTTTTACTCTTTGAACTCCACTAACCATGATCGCATCTTGTTTGTGTATTGATTTTGCGCGAAAACCTCGAGTCGAACCTCCATTGCAACTCGGTGCGGCCGAACACCGGCCGGACCTTCCTAGCCATCGCGAGTCCAATCGGGACTCGAGGTAAGTGTCCCGAACTCGTCTTGAGTGTGCCTGAAGCTTTGATTCGATAGTTATGATCTCGTGTTGCTTGATTGAGATCCGTGATGCCGCGATCGTATATGCTTTGATTCTCGCAATTGGTTCGGTGAAATTGCTTGATCTTCGAGTATGTTAATACGGACGTTGAGTTGAGTGTTTTGGCGTTGGTTCGGGGTCGATCGGCCGAGGTTTCACCGTTGGATCTCGCCGGGAAACCTCGGCCGTCCGTTCCGTGTCGTCGCCGTGAAGAAGACGACCGACGTGGCATAGTCAACAGGTCAACCGGCCTAGGTGTCGTCGTGTGATAGGGCCAGCTAGGATCTGAGTCGGCTCGGCCGTTGGCGCGAGCGGGCTGACTCAGATCCGATCCAACGGCCGAGATTAATCGATGAATTTGATTCTCGGCCGTTGGATCGTTTTATATATATTCGTTTATTAAAAAATTCATAAACGGTGTCGTTTAGCTCGGGGATATGCGGCGTCGTTTTGTCTTTAGATAGGTTTGACGGTCCATATTAAGTCTAGGATTGATCGTGGCCGTCCATGCATTTAATCGATCCGGCGTCGTTTTAACTAAGGGAGAGATGAACGGCTTAGATTAGATCGAAGTTAGATCGTGACCGCCCGTTTGAATAGGTCAAGTGCGACGTCGTTTTTGTAAGCGAGGGCTGAGACGTCGTCGTTTTTGCCAGGGCGCGAGTTAATGGCTGAGATCGGATCTGCGGTTGATCTCGGCCGTCCATCCATTTTCTTTTATTCCGAATATTAGAAATCGGTATTAGAAATTCAAAAAAAATAATATAGAAAAATAGATACGGCACCGTTTAGTGTGCGGTTGGTTCACGAGTGGGTCCGTGAGCGGTCTGACCGGGTTGACCCGGTCGTTGACCGGATTGACCGGTCCGGTCTATTAATAAAAATAATATAAAAATAAAAGAAATTTCCAAAAATCCAAAAAAAATTGTAAAAATACTTAGAAAATTCATAAAAATTCCCAGATTTTCATAAAAAAATTTCTAAAAATTTGTAGATCGATTCGGGACTCATAAAGTCTGGATCGAAAATTTTTGAGATTACGAGGGTTGATTAATTTCGATCCGGAAAATTTCCAATATTTTTGAAAAATAAATGAAAATTCCAAAAAATAGAAAAAATTAGAAAAATTCCATAAAATCACAAAAAATGGGAAATGCCCACATTCAACTGGCCCGACCCTAATTTTGTGATTTTTGGGTCCCGAACTCCCAAAAATGACCATTCTACCCTTCGGGCCTTCGCCCCAAATTTTTACCAAATCACCCCGATACCCAAAATTGATTTTTGTGTGGGCCGATAGGGCCATTTTAGACATATCAAACCTTGATTGATTGATTTGATTGCTTGTAATGATTTTGATTGCGCATTAATTCCTCCGATTGTGATTGATTAGGATAGAAAATTCCCATCCGCATGAATACTCGATTTTTTAGGACCTACCTCATCCGATATCGTATCTCGCATGAAATCTTAGGTTAGAAAAACAATCAACATCGGTAACCGAAAGGGCGTCAAATTTGAAACTTGGCGTAACCAAGTCCCCGGACCCAAAATCTACGGTTTTTCGCGGAACCGAACGGTTTCTCCCGACCGCTCGGTAAGGTTTTCCGATCGTACCTTCCAATAAATCGATCGGTGGCGACTCCGAATTGCATGTACACCTCGCACATGCCACCCGACCACACAAGGTCAATTTCGATATTTGATAAATTTTACCCGACATCGCGATTCGAATAATGGGTCTTGGGAGAGACTCGCGATCCCCCATATATATGTCTATAAAAGGAGGGATCGGCTCGTTAGCCCTATTCCACCCCGGAAAGAAATTTCCGGAGGGTCGCGACAGCAAGATCGGAAAACCTTACCGAGCGGTCGGGAGAAACCGTTCGGTTCCGCGAAAACCAAAGATTTTGGGTCCGGGGACTTGGTTACGCCAAATTTCATATTTGACGCCCTTTCGGTTACCGATGTTGATTGTTTTTCTAACCTAAGAATTCATACGGATGTAATATCGGGTGAGGTAGGCCCTAACAATTCTAAGTTTTCATGCGGATGGGAATTTTCTATCCTAATCAATCACAATCAGAAAAATTAATGCGCAATCAAAATCATTACAAACAAACAAATCAATCAATCAAGGTTCGATATGTCTAAAATGGCCCTATCGGCCCATACAAAAAATCAATTTTGGGTGTCGGGGTGATTTGGTAAAAATTTGGGGCGAAGGCCCGTAAGGGTAGAGTGGTCATTTTTTGGGGTTTGGGACCGAAAATCACAAAATTTCGATTTGGCCAGTTGAATGTGGCCATTTCTCATTTTTTGTGATTTTCTTGAATTTTTCTAATTTTTTCTATTTTTTTGGAATTTTTATTTATTTTTCAAAAATATTGGGGAATTTTCCGGATCGAAATTAATCGACCCTCGAAGTCTCAAAATTTTCGATCCAGACTTTATGAGTCCCGAATCGATCTAGAAATTTTTAGAAATTTTTTTATGAAAATCGGGGAATTTTTATGAATTTTCTAAGTATTTTTACAATTTTTTGGATTTTTGAAAATTTCTTTTTATTTTTTTATTATTTTTTATTAACAAACCGGACCGGGTCAAACCGGTCAAAGACCGGTCAACCCGGTCCGACCGCCACTGCACCCGATCAATACCCTATACGGTGCCGTATATGTTTTTTTTTTTTTATTTATTTTCTATTATCTAAACTATTTTCTAATATTCTAAATATACTAAAATAAAATTGACGGCCGAGATCAACTCCCGAATCAATCTCAGCCGTCGACTCCTTCTCCGGACAAAACGGCGACGTTCTGGCCCTAATACTCGAAACGACGCCGCATCTATCAAACTTTGAACGGCCACGATCTAAAGTCTAGTTCAATCCGAATCGTTCACCTTTCCTCGACTAAAACGACACCGTATCAATTAACAGCGTGGACGGTCGGGATCTAACCTAGATTCGATCTCGTCCGTTCGTTCTTCCTAGACTAAAACGACGTAGCTTCAGTTAAGAGCACGGACGGCCACGATTTAAACTCGACTCCATCTCAGCCGTTCATTCCTCTTCCGCTCAAAACGACGACGCATTATACGTGTAAAACGACGCCGTTTCTCTATTTAATTTTCTGCCTAATATAAACTAATTATCTAATATCTAAAAAAAAAAAAAAAGAGCGATCCAACGGCCGAGAATCAAACCTACCTAATTATCTCGGCCGTTGGATCCGAGCCCAATCGGCTCGCTCGCGCCAACGGCCGAGCCGACCGGACTCCCACTGGACCAACCCTACCACGACACCTAAGCACGCCGACCAACTTTGACCGCCACGTCATCGTCTTCAACCTCACGTCCGACGATGCAATGAACGGCCGGAATGATTCCGGCGAGATCTAACGGCGAGATCTCGCCGGAATGATCCCAAACCAGAACGGATCGACTCGTGCAACACTCCGGATCAACATATCTAAAAACTAGACAATTCCATCCAGTAAATCACGAGAATCATGCTAATCGCAGTCGCGACACCTCAAACTTCAATCGAGCAAAGTAGATCATAACAATGCAATCCAAGCTTCAGGCACATATAAATCGAGTTCAAGACACTTACCTCGGGCTCCGATCGAGCCCGGAGTCGCCGGATTTGTCTGGCCGAAGTCCGGCCGCACCGCGATGAATAGGAGGTCCGACTCGAGGTTTTTGAGAGGAATCGATGCAAAACGAAGGTGCGATGGTGGTTAGGGATGCGCAAGGATGAAAAGGCACAAATCAATTGCACAAATGAAGTTCGGGAAATCGAGAAGCCATAGGTGCAGCAAGAAGGAAATCGAGAGCCTGAACTTACCGGTTTAAGGGATCTCAGGCCAATAGGACGAGTGCGATAGCTTCCTAGAGTTGCTGCGAAGCTTCGATGATGGATTGCAAGCTTCGATTTGCTCTGAATCAAGCGGACGAGCGATGAGCAGTACGAGCTCGAGCTTTCTTCAATGGCGGCCACCGAGAGCTCTCTCTCTCTCTCTCTAACTCTCTCTCTCTATTATGTTTTCTCCGGTGAACGAATGAGCCTCCTCCCTTTTGATCCGGAACCTTCTCGTCTTTTATACTCGATTTTTCAAAAACGCGCGCGCGGGTAAAGCTTGGCCGAGACCTTCTCACGTGCCATCACGCGGTTTCTGGTCACCGGACGGTGACGGAATCGATCATGATTCCGTCAACGTCCGTTAGACCCTTAATCGAACTCAAACGTGCAAAAATTGATCCTGGATTTGAAGATGTTGACTTTTTGCTCCGCCGTGCCTTTGACCGGCGATTCCGCCGTGTTCCGGCGATGGCTGGCCGTGGAGTTGGTGGCGATCGACGCCTATTGATCCGCACAATAAAACCCCCACCATAATTGAATCAATTGGTATCGAATTGGCCCTCAATTTTGCCATTGAAATTCATCGTTCAAAACTGCAAATCGCACGAGTCGCTCGAGGAAGACGACATTGTTTTGGACCGGTTCGACCGGTCCGACCGTGCGCCGACCGGTCTCGAACCAGGTTGCAGACAGTGAAATTCATGCAATTTTCAAAATTAAACAAAATTGGCCGGGAATTTTTGCAATTAAACCTCAAAATTGCACTTAGGGGCCTGGATATTATCTAGAAATGCAATTTTGCCCAAAAGTTCTTATCAATTTGCACAAAAACCCCAAATTTTCCAATTTGCCCAAATTGGGGAAAAGTTCAATTGAGTGTCAATTCGACCAAATTGGACCATGAGACCCATTCCAATCAATTCTAAATGTATGAAAACATAGGGTGACAGTCCAATTTTACCATGATAGTCCCTCAATTAAAAGTAATTTCAAAAATTGGCAAGTTGAGGGACTAAATTGCAAAATTTTTAAGAATTCATGTGCAATTTGTGCAATTCGCGCAATTAAGGGTGCAATCGATCAAATTCAAGTTCAATGGGACCACAATTGAATGTCTAGACTCCAAATGTGCAAAAATTGCAAATAAAGAGATTCAATTGGTATTTTTTGTGCAAATTCAACTCTAGGTATTGTGAAGGAACACCTAAAATTGAACTCAATTTTCAATTTTTCTTGAGGTCAATATGAAAAGGGAATTAAAATAAAAATATTGGACATTTTTGTGTATTTTTGTGACCTCGAAAAGCATTTTTTATGAATTTTTCAAGTATTTTTCTTATTTTTCGAAAATATAAAAAATGCGAAAAATATGAAAAATTATTTTTTGTTCCAAATTGGTTCCTTATGCTTGGCCAAGGCTTCCAAAGTTGATTTTTCAATTTTTATTTTTTTTGTGAATTTTTAATGAATTTTGGAAAATAAAACTAAAGAAAATCGACTAAAAATTCAAGTGTCAACAACCCACCGAAACCGGTCATAAATCGGGAAAGGTGTTCATTTTGGCTTTCTTTGCATTCGTTCTATTCCCGACTTCTAGAACTACCTTTGACCCCTCCATAACCCATATAGCCGACAGTGCATGTTGTCGCTGGGATTATTCGTACATGATCTTAGCCGAGACCTTTCTCTCCCTAAACCGTTCCAAATCTTCAAAAAAGGCTGTTTTCCAAGCGTTTAGCGGATTACTCCACTTGTGGTTCACCTCTCATATAAAGACTTTCCAACTCCGAGTGGGGTGCTATGAGATCAATGAGCACGTCCACCCTCTTAGATCCTTCCTTAAGTGTCAATACCTTATACCCAAAATACTCATTCAAAAAGTGGGTTGAGCTATTGGACAATTTGAAACCCGAACATATTAGGTGGCGTCTGACTTGGCCCAAGATCGTGGAGGCTCGCATTTCGGGTGTTGAAGATAACCCTATCCCCCTATTAGGGTGTATCGGCGCTGTGTCTGTCCCGAGATCTTCTCGTTTGATATGACACGAGGAAAGCTTACAAAGGAAGCTAAGGAGTTATATCGGGCCCGGATCAAACTCATACTTCACGCTTTGAAGAACTCCCCGCTACAACAAGTTGAGTGGCCGGATTATTTAGACGACGAGATGAACATTCATAGAGCCTCCAAGGAGTATATCCGGAAGTTTAAGGAGTATCGCCAATCAATGGTAGAGCCATATGTACCCGAGTGCGTATCTCCTCGGGTTGAAGAGGTGGAGTCATATGAGCGAGAATACATAGTACCGGGAGTAGAGCCGTACATTCCCGAAGATCTAGAGCAGTGGATGTCGGAGGAAGGAGAAGACCCATACCAGTGGGATTCCAATGGATCAGAAGAACAAGAAGAGTGGAAGCGTCCCCGACTTGGATAGATCCATTCCCCCATTTAGATTTTCGCGTATTTGTTATCTTTTAGATGCTTTTAAACAATCTGGTTTGTAATAGATACATATTATTTCTTTTATGAGCATTTCATGCATACATATAGAAAAGTCAATTACCACGGATCAATGTCTCCAAATCCTTTAATATTTCCCATACCGATTTGATGTTCTGAAAACATGTGAGTGACAAATACGAGGACTCGTAGCAAAACGCGCAAATTAAGGATGGAACAAGAAGAACTCGCACCTCGTGTGGGTAATTTGGAGAACCAAATGAACGTGATCGCCACAATGGTGGCGGAGATGAAAGTAATGATGATTGCTAGTCAGAGGAGATACCCCGTCGATCCTAATTCTCAAGCCCCTACGGGGTCACTCGATGGAGCAAACGCTAATCCGGCGCCCGTCGCTAATCCCACTTTGAATCCGGAGAGACCGCCTAAGGATCCTCATGTTGTGATAGATTTGGAAAAGAAGGAGAAACAGGTCCTCAAAATGGAAGAGGAGATAAGAAGGCTTGCTAAGATCGAAGAGTGTTTGGCGAGTCGGGGTTATGAACTCTCGAGGTTCGACAAAGTTGCACCATTCGAAAAGATAGAGGTTCCCGCCGACTACAAGGAACCGGACTTTGTAAGGAGATATAATGGGACCGGGTGTCCCAAGGCGCACTTGAAATATTATTTGCGCCGAATGTCGCAATTCTTAGACAACGTTCAGTTCTTGGTTAACACCTTCCAGGAAAGCCTATCCGGGGCAGCCCCGGCGTGGTTAATTGAATTGGAGCCGGAGAGGCTCGCCGATTGGGACAAACCGGCAGATGAGTTCCTTCGGCAATACAAGTTTAACACTTTGACCGCCCTCACTAGAGAGGACCTTCTGAGAACTATAAAGGGAAAGAGTGAAGCCGTTCGCGCCTACGCCCAGAGATGGAGAGCACCGGCCGTGCGGGTAAAGCTGCCCGTCCCGGAAGAAGAACTAATAGACCTGTTTCTCAAGGCCCTTCCCTTTGAGTTTTTCGACAAGCTGAACACCTCTGGGTGTCGGATGTTTGCGCACCGGATAAAGGTGGCGTAACGCCATGAATGGACACCGAGAGAGAAGAAGATACCCGAGGCGCCTTTCGTACGCCAATACCCTTTGAGAAGGGATAATAGGGAGCAAATCGGAGAAGTAGCCTTTGTCCCTAACCCGCCAAAGCCTAGAAATTTCTCACCTTCAATCCCTACCCAAGGAACGTCCTCCTGGACCGCTTCCAAACCACCCGAATTCAGGAAAAAGAACCCGGTTGTTTTCACCCCACTACCCCGACCCTTATCCAAATTATTACCCATGCTGTTGGAGAACCGCTTAGTTGCAAAAGAGCTACCTAGAGCTCACCCGCCAAGATTTCCTGGGTATGATGAGACCCAGACGTGCATATATCATATGGGAGAAAGGGGACATAACGTGGACAACTGTCTCGCTCTCAAGTTCAAGGTACAAGCGTTAATTGATGGAAAAGTTCTAGAGTTTGATAAAGCTGAACCTAATGTGCAGCGGAACCCGTTACTCGAACATCGCGAGGTGAACGCGATTTTTGGAGCCGAAGAGGAAGAGGTTCTGGAGTTTATAGTAGATATAGGTAAGATGCGGGATGTCTTAACGTTGGCCTCGCAATACCCCGAAGGAGAGAGTATTTCCCGGGAGCAAAAGGAAGCTTGCTTAGAAAAGTTGATCAATCTGGGTGTTGTGGGAAGAATGGAAAACGCTGCCTTTAAAGGGACCTACGTGGCGGTGGACATGCTGTCCGAGGAGTTTGCGATGAAACCTACGAGAGGAGCTGTTTTGAAAATACCCTCGGGATATTTGATGAGCATTAAAGATGGCCAAGAAATCGAAGAGATAGATGAATATGAAGTCCGCCTAGATAAAGCACGCAGAGGTGATAGAAGATTCATGCGTAAAGCTCTTGAGAGAGGTGAAGTAGTGGATAATTTAGGAGAAGATAGTGGTGGCTATAACTTTAAAGTGCTATACTCGACACCCCCGAGTTTCTTTGTTGATTCCGGAGATATAGTCCCCGATGGGTGGGGTGGAATGGATGACCCCGAAAGTGGCGAATTTGTAGGAACGGTCGATGAAGTTAAAGACCAAGCGGTCCCTCGGGATGAACAGGAGAACCAAGAGGTCGATATGCGACTTTCTAATCTGGAGACGCATATACGTCATTTGACGACTATGGTAGCGGAATTATCGCAATTGATGGCCAAGAATGACGCCACAAGAATAGAAGAGAATATGTAGATTTTGGAGATACGGCGGGCTATAGACACACAAAATCGAAAGATCGCTCTACTGGAAGAGCAAGGAGACAATGTGTCGAGGAAAATGGATGAGTTGAAAGAGCTGATTACGCCACTTACTCAAGCAAGAAATGTTCCGCCCCAAGGCGTGAACCCAAGAGTGGTCTTCCGCACGAAGTATAATGGCGCCGGGTGTCCTTCGGCGCATATCTCATACTATCTTCGCCAAATGGTTGGCCACCATGAAGATGACGAAACACCGATCCGGAATTTTGGACAAAGTTTAACGGGCCCCGCATTGGTATGGTTCCGATCAATTGATCTGGACCGGGTCCCGAGCCGGGAGGATTTATCGGAACACTTCATACGACACTTTGAAGCTGGAATCGGAGGTTATTTCACTAAGGCTAATCTGTTGAATATCGGGAAAGGTGAAGACGAGAGTTTTGAACTCTTCGCTAGGAGGTGGAAGAAATACGCTGTGATGGTGCAACCGCCGATGTCGGAGAGAGAAATGCTGGAGTTCGTATCGAAATCACTTCCGGCGGAATACTTTGATCGCATGTATACGTACACTTACTCGTCATTCCAACATCTGGTGGAGATTGGTATGAGAATTGAGGGGATTATTCTAAGAGTCAGAAGAGAAAGGCAAAGGGATCTGGATGAAGAAAATGCCATGCTGGTAAGGCCAGGTCCAGAACATAACCCCGAAGATGTTCATGGGGATGAAATGATCGGGATGGTAGATACCCCGATTCGTTTCGTGATTGATTTGAACAAAGTAAATAGCTGGGAGTTGGAAGCTTCTAGTTCGGAAAAACCATCAACATCCGAATTACCACCAGAAAAGATCATACCGGTGAAGATTAAGTTGCCGCCTATGGAGGAGTATAATTCAAGGGCAGTTCATTGGGATTATGGAACGGGCGAGATCGACGCCATAATGAGATCCGGAAGGTGTTATCCACCGAGAGAAATGGATTCTGAAAAGAGAGTCCCAATTGTGGAAGAGGTTGAGAAGTTGCAATCGGTATTAAGGACTAGTGAATATGAGGTTGTTGATCAACTAAGGAAAATGCCGGCACAGATTTCCTTACTTGGATCTCTTCAAGAATTCGAAAAGCATAAGAATGCCCTTTTGAAAGTGTTAGATGAGGTGCATGTTTCGGAGACAATTAATGAAGTGCAACTAGAAGACTTTGTGGGTGCTATCCTTCCGAAGGACCAGATATCCTTCTCGGATGAAGACTTCCCGAAAGAAGGGCGGGTCCACAACAAAGCCCTTTACATAGCTGTGAGGTGTCACGGGAGAGAGGTGCCTCACGTCTTGATTGATAATGGTTCCGCTTTCAACCTATGTCCTCCGAGCACCCCGAGAAGCTTGGGGATCAACGAAGACTTCGTCAAGACGTCTAAAGCCACCATCCGATCATTTGACGGAGTCTCCAAAAATGTTGTAGGAGAGATTGAGCTGGACATTGACATTGGACCGGTAACTTTCTCTATACCGTTCCAAGTCTTGGACATTCCAAGCGCCTTCACCTTGCTCCCGGGAAGACCATGGATTCATGTGTCCGGAGCGGTACCTTCCTCTCTGCATCAAAAGTTAAAATTTGTGGTTAAGGGTCGGTTGATCACCGTCCATGGCGAGACGGGACATCGAGCCGCTTTAAAAGGGATGGTTCCATACGTCGAGCCTTCAAAGGAGGAGGAGCTAAGTTATCACACCTTCGACATTGTATACGTCATGCATGTATCACCGGATGCAAAAATAGCTGCACCGGAGCTTTCGAGACCCGCAACTATGGCGGGGAGAGTGTTACTATCAAACGGTTTTATCCCGGGTGCTGGATTAGGGAAACACGGTCGGGGGATCCGTAACCCTTTGAATTTGGGCTCAAATGACCACAAGGTTGGTCCGGGTTATAATGGAATAGTGAAAAATAACACAGGTCGAGGTCGAGGTCGAAACAATTGTTATGGAGACCGTGGACGCCGTGGACGCCAAGGTGGCCATTTTATAGGCACCGACGCATGGAAGGCCAAAGGGAAGATGTTCCTAAACCCCTTATTCGAGATATTCTCTAAAGGAGGCAAATGGCTGGAAGATGAGGACATCTCTGAGGATGCGTAACCGGACTTATTCAACCCGTTCCTGGATAATCGGGTGAACGTGATAATTGAGTGGCTGGACGATGATTTCCCCACCTTTGAGTAAAAGGCTCTTTCTGAACTTTACCTTTTAATGCATTTTGATTACTGCATTTGTTTTTGAAGCTTTTTGCTGTTTTAGCACCCTTTGGGTTGCATGCTGCGATCCAAGAAGTGCGGTATTGTATTGCCCTTAGTTGCATCTATTAATGAAAATCATCTCAAATTTGATTACGGACATATGGAGCAACGGATTGGTCCGATGATGACAATTGATTCTACCATGAAACTTGAGGCCCGATCCGCCATATGATCTTGGGTTTTAAATAACTTTTGAGAACCGGGATGTCCGGAAGATCGTGGACTAGTTCTCCTTTCCTTGTCTAAAAATTGGAATTTGAAAAAATGTTTTCATGATAAAAATCATGCATCCTTCAATTTTATCATCTTTGAATACTAACCTTTCATGGTGCATTTCGGGCATGTCATCCCACCCATTCATAACAGGTTAATATGTGACTCGGATCAGCTCGATGACTATGCGTGCGAAGTTGATATAGGCGAGGTTGATGTGAGCGATATCAAGAAAGAATGGGATTGTTTTGAAGAATCTGAACCCCCTATTTCTGAAGAACCCATCACTATTAATCTGGGAGATTCTGATTGCGTTAAGGAAGTGAAAATAGGAGGACACCCGTCCGCGGCGGATGTTTTAAAAATGACGGCATTGCTCAAGGAATATCAAGATATTTTCGCCTGGTCATATGCTGACATGCCAGGTTTAGATCGTGAAATTGTGGAGCATGCTCTGCCCACCAATCCTTCTTGCACACCAGTAAATCAATCACCTAGAAGAATGAATCCCGAATCGGCAGATAAGATCAAGGAAGAGGTCATGAAGCTCCTTAAGGTTGGATTTATCGAGGCTGTCCCATATGCTGATTGGGTCGTCAACATCGTACCGGTTAAGAAGAATGAAGGGAGAATTAGAATATGTGTGGATTATCGGGACTTAAACAAAGCTAGTCCCAAAGAGGATTTTCCTCTACCGCACATTGATGTACTTGTCGACAGATCAGCGGGCTTTGAATTATTCTCCTTTATGGATGGATTCTCGGGATATAATCAGATCATGCTAAAGGAAGAAGATAAGATCAAGACCTCATTTACTACACAATGGGGAACCTTCATTTACAAGGTAATGCCCTTTGGATTGAAAAATGCAGGGGCAACATATCAAAGGGCTATGGTAACCCTTTTTTACGATATGATACATAAGGAGATTGAGGTCTATGTGGACGATATGATTGCCAAGTCCAAGCCTGGAGAAGACCATGTTAAAGTGCTGAAGAAGTTATTTGATCGATTGAGAAAATACAAGCTCAAGCTGAATCCTGCGAAATGCGTATTTGGCGCAAGATCCGGAAAGCTGCTAGGATTTGTGGTGAGCAATCGTGGTATTAAAATTGACCCTTCCAAGATCAAAGCTATATGGGAAATAGGGACTCCTTCCACTGCAAAAGAAGTGAGGGGTCTACTTGGAAGATTGAATTATATATCCAGATTCATATCTCAACTATCAGAAACGGCGAAACCCTTTTTCAAGCTCCTGAAGAAAGGTGCGAAGGTCAAATGGGATGCAGAATGTCAACAAGCGTTTGAGAAGATCAAGGAATATTTGGTACAGCCTCTAGTGTTGGTACCTCCTATCCCTAACGTTCCTTTAACTCTATATCTGACGGTTAATGATGAGTCCTTGGGAGCTTTATTAGCTCAAACTAACCCCAAGGATCGTAAAGAGCGGGCCATATATTATTTGAGCAAAAAGTTCACAACATCCGAAGTCAAGTACCTAGCAGTGGAAAGGACTTGCGTAGCATTGGTCCGGGTCCTCCACAGATTGAGGCAGTATACGCTGCACTATCATATAGAACTGGTCACCGAAAATGACCCCATCAAATACCTTTTGGAGAAACCGACATTGTTGGGAAAGATGGCTAAATGGCAAATACTGCTTTCAGAGTTTGATATCAAAACCTCTCCCCAAAAGTCTGTCAAGGGAAGAGCAATTGCAGACATGCTAGCCGAGAATCCTCCTAAGGACGTTTCAGAGCAAAACAAGGGAGGTCAAATCCAGAACATATCTGAAGACAAATGGACAATGTACTTTGACGGCGCAGTGAACCTCACTGGATCGAGTGCCGGGGCAGTTCTGATATCCCCCGAAGATCAACATTATCCAGTTTCAGCCAAGTTGGTATTCCCCTGCACCAACAACATTTCGAATATGAAGCTCGTATACTTGGGTTACGGTTGGCCGTATCATTAAAGGTGAAGAAGTTCTTGGTATATGGAGATTCCATGTTGATTATCTTACAAACCCAAGGGGAGTGGAAGACAAAGGATCCCAAGCTCATTCCCTATCATAGGTACCTTGAGGAGCTGGTCCAACATTTTGAGGAGATCACTTCCGAGTATCTTCCAAGAACCCAGAATCATTTTGCTGATGCTCTGGCCACATTATCAGCCATGTTACAAGTGCAAGATGGCCTTGAGATAGAGCCATTAAGGATTGACATCTTGGAGCAACCTACATACTGCATGGTCATTGAAGATGAACCCGATGAAGAACCGTGGTATCATGACATCAAGAATTACCTACTGAAGGGTGAATTCTCGGGGACGATCAACCGGAACATAAGAAATACATAAGCAAGATGGCATCTAAATTCTTCCTCGGCGGACGGATTTTATACAAGAGGTCTTTTGATTCAATCCTGCTGAGGTGCGTGAATTCCAATGAAGCAAATCTCATTATGAAAGAGATTCATGAAGGAGAATGCGGACCGCATATGAATGGCCACCTCCTCGCTAAGAAGATCATGAGACTCGGGTATTCTTGGATGACTATCGAGTCGGATTGCAACCAACATGTGAGATCCTGTCATCAATGTCGGGTATACGGCGACAGGATAAATGAGCCGCCAACCGAATTACATCAAATGTCAGAGCCCTGGCCATTCTGCATGTGGGGAATTGATATGATTGGCCCTATCAACCCAAGGGCCTCAAACGGACATCGTTTTATTCTTGTGGCTATTGACTACTTCACCAAGTGGATTGAAGCCAGCTCATATGCCAATGTCACCGCGAACAGCGTGGCTAAATTCATCAAGAGAGATATTATTTCAAGATATGGAGTTCCAAGAGCCATCATCACCGACAATGGCTCCAATCTGAACAACAAGGTAGTCGATCACCTATTGGAACAATTTAAGATACGACACCTTAATTCTTCACCTTACCGCCCACAAATGAATGGAGTCGTGGAAGCGGCAAACAAGAACATCAAGAAGATATTGGCTAAGACTGCTGAGAAATATAGAGATTGGCATGAGAGATTGCCATATGCTCTCATGGCCTACCGAACTTCGATTCGTACTTCAACCGGGGCAACTCCCTACTCTTTGGTATACGGTATGGAAGCGGTCCTACCAGTAGAGGTGGAAATCCCCTCTTTAAGGATTATGTCTCGGGTAGAGCTCACGGAAGATGAGTGGAGCCGGCAGAGATATGAACAATTGAATTTGATTGACGAAAAACGATTGAAGGCCATCTGCCATGGTCAAAGCTATCAGAAGAAAATAGCCAGAGCTTTTAACAAGAAGGTCAAGCCTAGAAATTTTGAAACAGGGATGCTAGTTGTGAAGAAAATGCTCCCGAATGCTCAACATGCGGGAGGCAAGTTTATGCCAAATTATGAAGGCCCCTACGTGATTCGGAAGGTCTTATCCGGGGGAGCTCTTATACTTGTAAATATGGATGGAGAAGAATTGGCAAGTCCAAGAAATGCGGACGCCGTGAAGAGATATTATCCTTGAAATAAAATTAAACTTCAGAGCGATTGATGAGCAAATCTGAGTCACATAGAGTTTTGCATTGGCCTGACATTTGCATGCATGCATTTGCATATATTTGTATTTTGTAGGTGGACTGGGAATCATGAAGAACCTTGCAGAGTGACTGACCAAAACGGGGAAGTTATTTGTTATTTTGGATTACAAATTTTAAACATCTCTAACCGATTGTTTCCTTTTGTTTTTACAGGGGACAAAAGTCAATATTTGAAGAAAACAGGTTTGAGGTTCTCCTCCTTTACAAAGTATTTTCATACACTGTCATGCTTAAAAAGTGGAAAATTTGGATTTGCAAAGCAACAAGGCCCTTTCAAAGAAACATTCCTTGCAAATTACAGAAACATCTTTTGAATATATCTTTTGATGAGAACATTTTGCAAACCATGAATTTTGATGAAAACGCCCTGAGTTTCTATAAAAAGGGCATGTTTTGAAAGTTTTTCAAAAGAATGATCCTTCGGATGAAAAGAGGCAAGCATTATCCTTAAATACGTCCTAGATACACTGGAGTGATGAGTGAGATTGATAGAGCGAAAGAGCTTAACTTCGGGACGTAGGGATCATTCGCGGTGATTACATGGATTGAAATGATGAAAGGCATTTCCATTTCAAATTTATCCATATACATTTATATCCCTTGATAACCACTCTAAGCCAAAAATGGAGAATTTTATGAATATAACCCTGTCAAGAACCACCCCACACTGGGGCATATTTGGAGGTTCATGGGATGATTCCTTGGAGAAAAGATCGGGTAAGACTTTATTGTGCTAACTTGCATCAATCTTTTTGTGATAGCTTCGGGTGATTCCTGGCAAAGACTCGGAACACCTCAAGGTGAAGAAAAGCATTTCATTTCTATATCCCCAAACACTTACCCTTTGAAGAGCCAATTTGAGCCTTTGAATATTCATTTCTAAACCCTTGTTGGTGATCACCCTCCCCACACTAGGGCAAAAAGAAAGGGATAACCAGCAATGAGTCAAAAAGCATGATCGGAAGAATTTTTGATACTGGTCTCAAAAGAGCCGGTCAATGCAAAAATGATGAAGAATGAAAGGGCTAGAAAAAGCAAAGTGCCTGGTAAAAGCAAGGCCAAAGCCCATGAAAAGAGCACCCCGAAATGGGGCAAATTCTGAAGAAAAATCAGCAAGATGAAAAGAGGAAAATCCTCAAAGTTAATTGAAGAAAGAATGATCATGAATCTACTACACAAGCAAATGAATGCTGAAAAATGTCAAGGTGATCACCAAGGTTCACCCCTCTTTTGAAAATATGGTCATTCTTAAAGAGCCCACCTTAAGCCAAGATACAACTTGTCACCCGAACTTTTTCGATCTAAGAGGTGTTTCAGGTTGATGCAAGAAATCATACAGGAAGCTACCGCTTAAAGAGGTAAGTACAATCCTGTCTTATCATATCTTCGGGGTTCTTGACTTGTAAACCCGAAGAATGCTATTTTTGATCAAGATTCATTTCTAAGCCTCAAAATGAATATCCTTTGATAAGCCTTTAACCTGGCCCGAATTACGATCCCTTTTAAAAATGCCTTCTCCGATTAGTCGGATTGTATGCATCTCGAATGATCCCGAAACCTCAAGGTTAGGTTTCCTGTGAGCGGATTTGAATTTCAGGAAAAGCCTTCCCCAAATGGTGAGAAGCCCTCTTGGATGAAGGAAAACTCTTTTGAAAAATTTTTAAGACAACCTTTTTGTAGAACACTCGGGATGTGCCATTCAAAATCCATCCCCAGTGAAAATTTGAACTTGTGATTGGACACATTTCCTTCGCAAATACACTTTGAAAATTTGTCTAAGAATTCTTAAGTTCCTCCCAAGAACTTAAAGTTGTCATACTAATGATGTTTGATTGAACTTTCTGCAAGTTCCCTGGTGATCCCAAATCCTCGGAAAAGTTACATTTTAAAGATTTGATTAACTTGGATTTTCTACGGGTCTTCTAGCATCCCCGGGTCCTCGGATCCTCTCTTTGAAAATTTGAAATAGGGTTTGAGCTTCTGTAGATACACTAGTTAACCTAGGTCCTCAGATGGCACCCTCTCGGACGGTGAGTAGCTGGATAGACGAAAGCCGATCCGCTTATTTGAAAATTTGAAATAGGGTTTGAGCTTCTGTAGGTACACTAGTTAACCTAGGTCCTCGGATGGCACCCTCTCGGACGGTGAGTAGCTGGATAGACGAAAGCCGATCCGCTTATTTGAAAATTTGAAATAGGGTTTGAGCTTACGTAGGTACACTAGTTAACCTAGGTCCTCGGATGGCACCCTCTCGGACGGTGAGTAGCTGGATAGACGAAAGCCGATCTGCTTATTAGAAAATTTAAAATAGGGTTTGAGCTTCTGTAGGTACACTAGTTAACCTAGGTCCTCGGATGGCACCCTCTCGGACGGTGAGTAGTTGGATAGACGAAAGCCGATCTGCTTTTTAGAAAATTTGAAATAGGGTTTGAGCTTTCGTAGGTACACTAGTTAACCTAGGTCCTCGGATGGCACCCTCTCAGACGGTTAGTAGCTGCATAGACGAAAGCCGATCTGCTTTTTAGAAAATTTGAAATAGGGTTTGAGCTTACGTAGGTATACTAGTCAACCTAGGTCCTCAGATGGCACCCTTTCGGACGGTGAGTAGCTTCCTAGATGAAAGCCGATCTGTGTTTTAGATGGTGAGTCCCCGCATGGAGGATAGCCAATCTCTTTTAAATAGGTGAAACCCCTTTGTTACAAGGGTGAACCTCCCCTTCCAGACGGTGAGTAGCTTCCTAGATGAAAGCAGATCTGCGTTTTAGATGGTGAGTCCCCGCATGGAGGATAGCCAATCTCTTTTAAATAGGTGAAACCCCTTTGTTACAAGGGTGAACCTCCCTTCCAGACGGTGAGTAGCTTCCTAGATGAAAGCCGATTTGCGTTTTAGATGGTGAGTTCCCACATGGAGTATAGCCAATCTCTTTTAAATAGGTGAAACCCCTTTGTTACAAGGGTGAACCTCCCCTTCCGCACGGTAAGTAGCTTCCTAGATGAAAGACGATTTGCGTTTTAGATGGTGAGTCCCCGCATGGAGGATAACCAATCTCTTTTAAATAGGTGAAACCCCTTTGTTACAAGGGTGAACCTCCCCTTCCAAACGGTGAGTAGCTTCCTCGATGAAAGCCGATCTGCCCTCTTTTAAATGATGAATCCCCAGTGGATAGTCAAACCCATTTTGAATAGGTGAAATCCCTTTGTTACAAGGGTGAACCTCCCTTTTAGGTCTTCAAATCACCACTCGACACCGGATGGACGCCGACCATTGCAAAATCGCGCCAAACCGTCCACAAGTAATTTCGTACATTCAATTTTTCAACCTCGGATCAACAAATCTCAAACCATAGACAGGTGAGCTACGGGTAAGTGTCTCTCTCTCTTCTTATCTCTCTTTCATATAAATGAGCATGGACTGAAACAATTCCCCACGGAGTTAGAGCTTAAACTGCTAAGGTAAAGGAATCGAATGTCAAGACTTATTTTCTTTAGATTTTTCCCCAGCTGAGTCGATTAAGAATCCAGGTGTCACCTTGTCTTTGAAAGCAACCTCTAACCGAGATTACTTTCAAAGAGGGGCAGTTATTGACACTCGATTTTTAATCAATTTTCCTTTAGTTTTATTTTCCAAAATTCCCAAAAATTCACAAAAAAATTAAAAAAAAATTAAAAAAATCAACATTGGAAGCCTTGGCCAAACTTAAGGAACCAATTTGGAACAAAAAATAATTTTCATATTTTTCGCATTTTTTAATATTTTCGGAAAATAGGAAAATACTTGAAAATTCATAAAAAATACTTTTCGAGGTCACAAAAATACAGAAAAATGTCCAATATTTTTCTTTTAATTCCCTTTTCATATTGACCTCAAGAAAAATTGAAAATTAAGTTCAATTTTAGGTGTTCCTTCACAATACCTAAGGTTGGATTTTCATAAAAAATACCAATTGAGTCTTTTTATTTGCAATTTTTGCACATTTCAGGTCTAGACATTCAATTGCAATCCCTTTGAACTTCAATTTGATCAATTGCACCCTAAATTGCGCGAATTGCACGAATTAGGCCAAATCCCCAAAATGTTACAATTTAGTCCCTCAATTGGCCAATTTTTGAAATTACTTTTAATTGAGGGACTATCATTGTAAAATTGAACTGTCACCCTATGTTTTCATGCATTCTAAATCGATTGGAATGGGTCTCATGGTCCAATTTGATCAAATTGACACTCAATTGAACTTTTCCCCAATTTGGGCAAATTGAAAAATTTGGGGTTTTTGTGCAAATTGATAGAAACTTTTGGGTAAAAACACATTTCTAGATAATATCTAGGCCCCCGAGTTCAATTTTGAGGTTTAATTGCGAAATTGCCCGATAAATTGTGATTAATTTCGAAAATTGCACAAAATTTTCTCTCTGAGCCGGTTCAGACCGGTCGGACCGGTCGAACCGGTCCGCAACATACTTCATCTTCCTCACGGATTCGTGCATTTTGCAGGTTTGGACAATGGATTTCAACGGCCAAATTGGAGGTCAATTCGTGCATAATCGATCCAATTTAGGTGGGGCTTTTGATCCTCGGACTAAGGCCCGTCGATTGCCGCCGGCGGCTTGGCCAATGGCCGCCGGAGGTGGTCACAATCGCCGGTCAAAGCCCCGGGGTCACGAAAGTCAACATTCTAGAATTTGTGAGCAAATTGTGCTCGTTTAAGGCTCAACGGAGAATTGACGGCTTTGGACGGATTGTCAACCAACTCCGTCGCCGTCCGGTGACCTAAACTCACGTGATTGCACGTGAGGACCTCTCGGCCAGCTCACACTTGACGCGCCAGAAGTCGAAAACCAAGTATAAAAGGCCAAGAGGATTCCGGAACCGGGGGGAGGCTCATTTGGCTCGCACACGAACGGAATAGAGATAGAGAGAGAGAGAGAGAGTTAGAGTGAGAGGCTCTCCGGGACGCCATTGTTGAAGCTTCGGACCGAAGCTTCGGAACTTCGTCCCAAGTGATTCGGGCTAAATCGGCGCGGCGGATCGTCACCGGAAGTCCACCCGAGCAAGGGAGAAGCGATCGCATAAGCTCGATTGGACAGAAACCTCCTGAACCGGTAAGTCGACTTCAAAAGCTTCATTCTGCACATCCATGGCATCACACTCACACCTGCACGGTGGCGTTGTTATTTTGCATCGATTTCTCCCTAATTGCCCGAGTCGAACCTCCATCACGGCTCGGTGCGGCCGAACGCCGGCCGGACCTTTCTAGCCATCGCGAGTCCAATCGGGACTCGAGGTAAGTTTCCTCAACTCTTTTTTGAGCTTTTGTGTGATGGAATTAGGTTATCATGCTCTGTGTTGCTTGATCGAGCTCCGAGGTGCCGTGATTGTGTGTGGTTCGATTATCGCGATTTGGCCGGTAGAAACACCGATTCCGAGTTATGTCGATCTAGAGCATTGGGCGAGTCGATTAGGCTTGGTTAGAGGTTAATCGGCCGAGGTTTCACCGTTGGATCTCGCCAGGAAGCCTCGGCCGTTCGTTGCGTCGTCTGGCGAGAGGTTGAAGACAACCGACGTGGCAATCAACATGGTCAACGGGCTGATGTGGCATCCTATATTTGGTCCACCTCACGTCCGAGTCGGCTCGGCCATTGGCGTGAGTGAGGCGACTCGGACTCGATCCGACGGCCGGGATATTTAGGTGAGTTTAATTCTGGACCGTCGGATCTGGCTTTTGTATTTTAGAAATTAGATAATTAGATAGAAAATACAGAAAATGAAAAAACGGTGGCGTTTCATAAGGGCGATGCGTCGTCGTTTAGAGCGGATAGGGAATGGACGGCTCGGATCAAGTCGGAGATTAATCGTGGCCGTCTAGAGTCTTAATCAAAGTGTCGTCGTTTTATAGCTAGATGAGGCGACGGCTAGGATTAGTTCAAGGATCAATCGTGGCCGTTTGTCAATTGTTCAATACGCTGTCGTTTTAATCTAAGCGAGTCGACGGCCGAGATGGAGTCTAGAGACTTAATCTTGGCCGTCCGTCTAAAGTTGAGATGCGGCGTCGTTTTATGGGCGAGAGAATATGCGGCATCGTTTTGCTTTGAGACGCTCGGACGGTCGAGATTAATCTTCGAAGTCGATCTCGATCGTTCGTTATTTTCTTTTATATTTTCTAGATATTAGAAATTAGTTTAGAAAAATTGAAAATAAATAGATATGTACATATACGGTACCGTATAGGGTTTTGGTCGGGTCTGTGGGCGGTCGGACCGGGTTGACTGGTCATTGACCGGGTTGACCCGGTCCGGTTTTTAATAAAAAATAATAAAAAATAAAAAGAAATTTCCAAAAATTCCAAAAAAATTGCAAAAATACTTAAAAAATTCACAAAAATTCCCAGATTTTCACAAAAAATTTCTAAAAATTCCTAGATCGATTCGGGACTCATAAAGTTTGGATCAAAAATTTTGAGACTTCGAGGGTCGATCTATGTCGATCCGGAAAATTCCCAATATTTTTAAAAAATAAGTAAAAATTCCAAAAAAATAGAAAAATTTAGAAAAATTCAAGAAAATCACAAAAAATGGGAAATGGCCACATTCAGCTGGCCAAATCAAAATTTTGTGATTTTCGGGTCCCGAACCCCAAAAATGACCATTCTACCCTTTTGGGCCTTACGCCCTAAATTTTCACCAAATTACACCGAAACCCGAATTTGACTTTTGTGTGGGCCGATAGGGCCATTTTAGATTTGTCAAACCTTGATTGATTGATTTGTTTGCTTGTAATGATTTTGATTGCGTATTAAATTCTTTAATTGTGATTGATTAGGATAGAAAATTCTCATCTGCATGTACACCTAGAACTGTTAGAACCTACCATACCCGATATTGCATCTACATGAATTCTTAGGTTAGAAAAACACTCGACATCGGTAACCGAAAGGGCGTCAATTTGAAATTTGGCGTAACCAAGTCCCTGGACCCAATAATCTCTGGTTTTCGCGGAACCAAACGGTTTCTCCCGACCGTTCGGTAAGGTTTTCCGATCGTACCTTCCAATAAATCGATCGGTGGCGACTCCAAAATTGCATGTACACCTCGCACATGCCACCCGACCACACAAGGTCAATTTCGATATTTGATAAATTTTACCCGACATCGCGATTCGAGTAATGGGTCTTGGGAGAGACCCGCGATCCCATACATATAAAATATAAAAAGAGGGATCGGCTCGTTAACCCTATTCGCCCCGCCGGGATTTTAAGGAAACGACCGACGGGAGGGTCGCGACAACTATCTCTTAGATAAAACGACACCGCATCTGTTAACAATGTGAACGGCCACGATTAAAAGCTCAAAGTAAGATCTAAGCCGTTCGTTCCTATTGAGGCTAAAACGACAACGCTTCGGGTCTTGCTCCTAAAACAACGTCGCCTGACTTATGCGTGGACGGTCGGGATTAAACCCTAGACTCTATCCGGGCCGTTCAATCTACCTAAGGTCTAAACGACGTCGCATCTCTTATCTTGAACGGCGCCGTTTATATTTTTTTTGTATTTTTACCTAATAAACGAAATATCTAAAAATATAAAAAGGAGATCCAACGGCTGAGAATCAAACTACCCTATTTATCTCGGCCGTTGGATCGGATCTGAGTCAGCCCGCTCGCGCCAACGGCCGAGCCGACTCAGATCCGAGCTGGACCTATCAGCTCGTGACACCTCAGCCTGTTGACCCCTTGACCGCCACATCAGCATCGTCTTCTCCATCGTGACGACAACTAATGGACGGCCGAGAACGTTCCGGCGAGATCCAACGGCGAGATCTCGCCGGATCGACATGAAACCACCACCGCTCGACTCGCCTTGACCTCTAGTTCAACATGTCCAAAAAATAAACAATTTCATCCACGGAATCAACCCTAATCAAGCTTATACAATATCGATTTCACAAGATTCGACCTCACAGACACGAGCATAACAATGCAATCCAAGCTTCGGGCATGTCAAGATCAAGTTGAGAACACTTACCTCGGGCTCCGATTGAGCTCGGGATTGCCAGATTCGTCTGGCCGAAGATCGACCAGACCGTGAGATTTTGGGTATTCGATTGAGGCGACTCGGACAAAATCAATGCAGAAGAAGATTGCGATCGTGGTCGTTGATGGCCGGAATAGAAAAGGCACACGTCAATTGACGGGATCGTGCTCGAGAAGTCGAGCTACCATGATCGCACAGTAGAGATATTCGAAGCTTGACTTACCGGTTCTAGAGGTAATACGCCGATTGAGCTATGCCGATAGCTTCTTCTCAACTCCGGCGAACTTCCGAACTCGATCGCCGGCCTTGATTTGCTCTAGATTGGCCGGACGAAGAACCTGGAATTCGAGCTCCGGCGAACTGTGTCGCGATCACCAGAATCTCTCTCTAGCTTTCTTTTCTTTCTCTCTCTATTCTGTTTAATCTCGCGAGCACAATGAGCCTCTCTTTGGATCGAGAACCTTCTAGGCTATTTATACCCAATCTTTGAAAATGCGCGCGCGGGAGCTTGAGTCGGCGGAGTCTCACACGTGCCATTCACGTGATTTTTGGCTCGCCGGAAGTCGGACGGAGACGGCCATCACAGCAAACTCCGTTTGGTCCTCCGTTAGTCGCGAATTGAGCTCAAATTTGTGCAATTTGCGAAATGTTGACTTTTTTGCGTCGCCGGAGCTTTGACCGTCGATTTCGGCCGTCTCCGGCAGCCATTGGCCATGCCGCCGGTGACAAACAACGCGCCACCACCCGAGGATCAAAAGCCCCACATCAATTTCATTGATTAAGGTCGAATTGGCCTTCGATTTGATCGTTGAAGTTCGCCCATCAAGTCTGCAGAATGGTTCGTGCTCGCGGGGAAGACGACACTGTTTGGACCGGTTCGACCGGTGGTCAGACCGGTCCGAACCGGTTCAGACAGTGTTTTATGCACAATTTTTGAAATTCATCAAAATCGGTAAGGAATTTTTGAAATTAATTTTCAAAATTGGACTTAGGGGCTTGTATATTATCTAGAAATGTGTTTTTGCCCAAAATTTTCCATCAATTTACATGAAATCCCCAAATTTTTCTAAATTGGCAAATTGGGGAAAAACTCAATTGGACGTCTAATTGATAAAATTCGACTATGAGACCCATACCAATCGATTCAGACTGTGTCAAAACCTTAGGGGTAGCCCAATTGTGTATAGAAAATTCCTCAATTGAAAGTAATTTCAAAGATCGCAAAATTGAGGGACTTAATTGCAAAATTTTTAAGAATTTCTGTGCAATTCGTGCAATTCGCGCAATTGTAGGTGCAATTGATCAAATTGAAGTTCAAAGGCACTGCAATTGAATGTCTAGACTCTAAATGTGCAAAAATTGCAAATAAAAGACTCGATTTGTATTTTTTATGAGAATTCAACCTTAGGTATTATGAAGAAACACCTAAAATTGGATTCAATTTTCAATTTTTCTTGAGGTCAATATGAAAAGGGAATTAAAAGAAAAATATTGAACATTTTTGTGTATTTTTGTGACCTCGAAAAAGTATTTTTTGTGAATTTTCTAATATTTTCCTATTTTCCGAAAATATTTAAAAAAATGTGAAAAATATAAAAAATTATTTTTGTTCCAAATTGGTTCCTTAGGCTTGGTCAAGACTTCCAATGTTGAATTTTTAATTTTTTTTGATTTTTTTAGGAATTTTTAGGAATTTTTAGAAAATAAAACTAAAGGAAAAATGATTAAAAATCGTGTGTCAACATAGAGGAAAACCGATCCGCTCTTTAGATGGTGAGTCCCTTCCTAGAGGATAGCCAATCTCTTTTTTGAATAGGTGAAACCCCTTTGTTACAAGGGTGAACCTCTCTTCCGAACGGTGAGTACCTTCCTAGAGGAAAGCCGATCTGCTTTTTAAATGGTGAATCCCCAAAGAATAGCCAATCTCATCTTAAATAGGTGAAACCCCTTTGTTACAAGGGTGAACATTCCTTTCAAATCTTCAAACCACCGCTCGACACCAAACGGATGCTGACCATTGCAAAATCACGCGAACCATTCAGAGGTAATTCCATGCATTCATTATTTCCACCTCGGATCAACAAATCTCGGACTACAAACGGGTGAGTGTCGCGACCCTCCTCCGGTCGGTCCCGGCGGGGGCGAGGGTTAACGAGCCGATCCCCCTTTTATATATATATTATATTTTATGGGATCGCGGGTCTCTCCCAAGACCCATTACTCGAATCGCGATGTCGGGTAAAATTTTTTCAAATATCGAAATTGACCTTGTGTGGTCGGGTGGCATGTGCGATGTGTACATGCAATTTTGGAGTCGCCACCGATCGATTTATTGGAAGGTACGATCGGAAAACCTTACCGAGCGGTCGGGAGAAACCGTTCGGTTCCGCGAAAACCGGAGATTTTGGGTCCGGGGACTTGGTTACGCCAAATTTCATATTTGACGCCCTTTCGGTTACCGATGTTGATTGTTTTTCTAACCTAAGAATTCATACAGATGTAATATCGGGTGAGGTAGGCCCTAACAATTCTAAGTTTTCATGCGGATGGGAATTTTCTATCCTAATCAATCACAATCAGAAAAATTAATGCGCAATCAAAATCATTACAATCGATCAAATCAATCAATCAAGGTTTGATATGTCTAAAATGGCCCTATCGGCCCATACAAAAATCAAATTTGGGTGTCGGGGTGATTTGGGTAAAAATTTGGGGCGAATGGCCCGGAAGGGTAGAATGGTCATTTTTGGGGTTTGGGACCGAAAATCACAAAATTTCGATTTGGCCAGTTGAATGTGGCCATTTCTCATTTTTTGTGATTTTCTTGAATTTTTCTAATTTTTTTCTATTTTTTGGAATTTTTATTTATTTTTCAAAAATATTGAGAATTTTCCGGATCGAAATTAATCGACCCTCGAAGTCTCAAAAATTTTCGATCCAGACTTTATGAGTCCCGAATCGATCTACAAATTTTTAGAAATTTTTTGTGAAAATTTGGGAATTTTTATGAATTTTCTAAGTATTTTTACAATTTTTTGGATTTTTAGAAATTTCTTTTTATTTTTTTATTATTTTTTATTAATAGACCGGACCGAGTCAACCCGGTCAACGACCGGTCAACCCGGTCCGACCGCCCGTGGACCCAATCGTGAACCACCTACACGCAAAACGGTGCCGTATACGTATTTTCCTTTTATTTTTGAATTTCTAAAACTTATTTTCTAATATTTAGAATATACGAAAAAAGAACGGACGGGCGAGATCAATCTCAGATTTGATCTCGGCCGTCGACACGCCTCTAAGCAAAAACGACGCCGCACGGGCCTAATCCCATTACACTCGCCTCACTTCACGGATTGACATATCTAAGAATCAAACATTTTTAACCACTAAATCGCGAGAATCAAGCTAAGCACGATCACGGCATCACGAACCTCAACCGGATGATTCAGAGCATAACTACCAAATTCATTCACGGGATAAGCTCAAATGAGGTTTAGAAACCTTACCCGCAGGTCCGATTGACCTGGTTTGGTCTAGGATTTCCTAGACAGGGCTTCGACAGAAACGGCGATGGAGGTTGGGTTTCGCGGACTCGATCGGCGGGTTTTATACAAAATCAAAGCAGAACGGATATGCAGAGGTGATCAGCAATGCACAAGGATGAAAACGCACAAAGCAATTGCAAGAATCGTTCGTGAATCGATGCGATGCCATGATCGTGCCGAGCCGAGGTCGAGAAATCAACTTACCGATTTAGGACGTCTCCGGCTGATTGAGCTGGTGCGATCAACTCGTCCTAGCTCGGAGGAAGTTCTGGTGATGTTCCGTCGCGCCGATTCGACCTGGATTGACTGGGCCGAAGAATCACGGGTTCGGTCCGGGCTCCGGCGAAGACCTCGCCCGAGAGCGTCTCTCTCTCTCTTCTCTCTATTTCTCTCTATATTCTGTTGTGTGAATGAGCGAATGAGCCTCTCCTTTTGATCCGGAACCTTCTCGCCTTTTATACTCGATTTTTCAAAAACGCGCGCGCGGGTAAAGCTTGGCCGAGACCTTCTCACGTGCCATCGCGCGGTTTACAGTCACTGGACGGTGACGGAATCGATCATGATTCCGTCAACGTCCGTTAGACCCTTAATCGAACTCAAACGTGCACAAATTGATCCTGGATTTGAAGATGTTGACTTTTTGCTCCGCCATGCCTTTGACCGGCGATTCCGCCGTGTTCCGGCGATGGCTGGCCGTGGAGTTGGTGGCGATCGACGCCTATTGATCCGCACAATAAAACCCCCACCATAATTGAATCAATTGGTATCGAATTGGCCCTCAATTTTGCCATTGAAATTCATCGTTCAAAGCTGCAAATCGCACGAGTCGTGCGAGGAAGACGACATTGTTTGGACCGGTTCGACCGGTCCGACCGTTTGTCAGACCGGTCCGAACCGGTTCGCACAGTGAAATTCATGCAATTTTCAAAATTAAACAAAATTGGCTCGGAATTTTTGCAATTAAACCTCAAAATTGCACTTAGGGGCCTGGATATTATCTAGAAATGCAATTTTGCCCAAAAGTTCTTATCAATTTGCACAAAAACCCCAAATTTTCCAATTTGTCCAAATTAGGGAAATGTTCAATTAGATGTCAATTTGACCAAATTGGACCATGATACCTATGCCAATTGATTCAGAATGTGTGAAAACATAGGGTGCCAGTCCAATTTTACCATGTTAGTCCCTCAATTAAAAGTAATTTCAAAAATTGGCCAATTGAGGGACTAAATTGCAAAAAATTTGGGAATTCTTGTCTAATTCATGCAATTCGTGCAATTGAGGGTGCAATTGATCAAATTGAAGTTTAAAGGGACTTCAATTGAATGTCTAGACTTAAAATGTGCAAAATTTGCAAATAAAAAGACTCAATTGGTATTTTTTGTGAAAATTCAACCTTAGCCGTTGTGAAGGAACTCCCAAAATTGAATTCAATTTTCAAATTTTCTTGAGGTCAATATGAAAAGGGAATTAAAATAAAAATATTGGGCATTTTTGTGTATTTTTGTGACCTCGAAAAGTATTTTTTATGAATTTTCTAATATTTTCCTATTTTCCGAAAATATTAAAAAAATGTGAAAAATATGAAAAATTATTTTTTTGTTCCAAATTGGTTCCTTATGCTTGGCCAAGGCTTCCAATGTTGATTTTTCAATTTTTATTTTTTTGTGAATTTTTGGGAATTTTGGAAAATAAGACTAAAGGAAAAGCGATTAAAAATTCGGGTGTCAACATTTGCCCCTCTTTGAAAGTAATCTCGGTTAGAGGTTGCTTTCAAAGACAAGGTGACACCTGGATCCTTAATCGACTCTGCTGGGGAAAAATCTAAAGAAAACTAGTCTTGACATTCGATTGCTTTACCTCGCCGTTTACGCTCTAACTCGTGGGGAATTATTTGAGTTCATGCTCGTCTTATGTGAAAGGGAGATGAGAAGAGAGAGATACTTACCCGTAGCTCACCTGTCTATGGTTTGAGATTTGTTGATCCGAGGTTGAAAAGTCGAGTGTACGGAATTACCTGTGGACGGTTTGGCGCGATTTTGCAATGGTCGGCGTCCGTCCGGTGTCGAGCGGTGGTTTGAAGATTTGGAAGGAAGGTTCACCTTTGTAACAAAGGGATTTCACCTATTTAAAATGGGTTTGACTATCCACTAGGGATTCATCATTTAAAAAGGGGGGCAGATCGGCTTTCGTCTCTCCAGCTACTCACAGGGGCATTTTCATCAAAATTCATCGTTTGCAAAATGTTCTCATCAAAAGATATATTCAAAAGATGTTTTTGAAACTTGTAATGAATGTCTCTTTGAAAGGGCCTTGTGACTCTATGAATCCAAATTTTTCAATTTCGAGCACGACGGCGTATGAAAATTCTTTGTAAAGGAAGAGAACCTCAAACCTGTCTTCTTCAAATATTGGCTTCTGTCCCCTGTAAAAACAAAAGGAAACAATCAGCTCAAAATGTTCAAAATTTTCAAATCCCGAAGTGATTTCTTCTCGTCTTCTTCGGATGTTGACTCCTGTTTTCTGTAAAAACAAAAGGAAACGATCGATTAAAGATATTCAAAATTCCATATCCCGAAGCGACTCCTTTCTACCTCCTTCGGATGTCGACTCCCGTTTCCTGTAAAAATAAAAGGAAACCAATCGGATCAAAATGTTCAGAATTTCAAATCCCGAAGCGACTTCTCTTATCTCCTTCGGATGTTGACTCCTGTCTCCTCTTTCGGATGTCGACTCCTGTTTCCCGTAAAGAACAAAAGGAAACAATCAGTCCAAGATATTCAAAATCCGTGATCCAAAGTAACAGATAACTTCCCTTTTGATCAATTGCTCTGCAAAGCTCTTCACGATTCCCAGTCCACCTACAAAATACAAACGTATGCAAATGCATGTATGCAGATGTCATGCAAATGCAAAATTCTATGTGACTCGGATCGCTTATTAATCGCTCCGAAGCTCAATTTATTTCAAGGAAAATATCTCTTCACGGCATCCGAATTCACTGGACTTGCCAACTCTTCTCCATCCATGTTTACAAGTATAAGAGCTCCTCCGGATAAGACTTTTCGAATCACGTAGGGGCCTTCATAATTCGGCATAAATTTGCCTCCTGGATGTTGGGCATTTGGGAGCATTTTCTTCACAACTAGCATCCCCGCTTCAAAATTTCTAGGCTTGACCTTCTTGTTAAAAGCTCCGGCTACTTTCTTCTGATAACTTTGACCATGGCAGATAGCCCTCAACCGTTTTTCGTCAATCAAATTTAACTGTTCGTGTCTCTGCCGGTCCCACTCCTCTTCCGTGAGCTCTACTTGAGACAGAATCCTTAAAGAGGGGATTTCCACCTCTACTGGTAGGACTGCTTCCATGCCGTATACTAAAGAGTAGGGAGTTGCCCCGGTTGAAGTACGAATTGAAGTTCGGTAGGCCATGAGAGCATATGGCAATCTTTCATGCCAATCTCTATATTTCTCAGCGATCTTAGCTAATATCTTCTTGATGTTCTTGTTAGCTGCTTCCACAGCTCCATTCATTTGCGGGCGGTAAGGTGAAGAATTAAGGTGTCGTACCTTAAATTCTTCCAATAGTTGATCGACAACCTTATTGTTCGGATTGGAGCCATTGTCCGTAATGATGGCTCTTGGCACTCCATATCTTGAGATGATATCTCGCTTGATAAACTTAGCCACACTATTCGCAGTGACATTGGCATATGAGCTGGCTTCAATCCATTTAGTGAAGTAGTCAATAGCCACCAAAATAAAGCGATGTCCGTTTGAGGCCTTTGGGTTAATAGGGCCAATCATATCAATTCCCCACATGCAGAATGGCCATGGCTCTGACATTTGATGTAGCTCGGTTGGCGGCGTATTTATCCTGTCGCCGTATACCTAGCATTGATGACAGGATCTAACATGCTGGTTGCAATCCGACTCGATAGTCAACCAGTAATACCCGAGTCTCATGATCTTCTTGGCGAGAAGGTGGCCATTCATATGCGGTCCACATTCCCCTTCATGAATCTCTTTCATAATGAGATTTGCTTCTTTGGAATTCACGCACCTCAGCGGGACCGAGTCAAAGGATCTCTTGTATAGGATCCGTCCGTTGAGGAAAAATTTAGATGCCATCTTGCTTATGTACTTTTTATCTTTCGGTTGGTCGTCCCCGTGGAATTCACCCTTCGATAGGTAATTCTTGATGTCATGATACCACGGTTCTCCATCGGGTTCTTCTTCAATGACCATGCAGTATGCCGGTTGCTCTAAGATATCAATCCTTAATGGCTCTATTTCAAGACCATTTTGCACTTGTAACATGGCTGATAATGTGGCCAAAGCATCAGCAAAATGGTTACGAGTTCTCGCGAGATATTCAAAAGTGATCTCCTCAAAATGTTGGATCGGCTCCTCGAGGTACTTATAATAAGGAATAAGCTTGGGATCCTTTGTCTTCCACTCCCCTTGAGTTTGTAAAATGATCAGCATAGAATCTCCATATACCAATAGCTTCTTCACTTTTAATGATATGGCCAATTGTAACCCAAGAATGCAGGCCTCATATTCGGAAATATTGTTGGTGCAGGGGAATACCAACTTGGCTGAAACTGGATAATGTTGATCTTCGGGGGATATCGAAGCGCCCAGTGCACGATCCAGGTGAGGTTCACCGCACCGTCAAAGTACATTATCCATTTGTCTTCGATATGTTCGGAATTTGACCTCCCTTGTTTGGCTCTAAAACATCCTTAGGAGGATTCTCGGCTAGCATGTCAAGCAATTGCTCTTCCCTTGACAGATTTTTGGGGAGAGGTTTTGATATCGAACTACGAAAGCACTATTTGCCATTTAGCCATCTTTCCTAACAGCGTTGGCTTCTCTAAAAGGTATTTGATAGGGTCATTCTCGGTGACCCAGTTCTATATGATAGTGCGGCGTATCTTGCCTCAATGCGTGGAGGACCCAAACTAATGCTACGCAAGTCCTTTCCCTTCTTTGGGTATTTGACTTCAAATGTTGTGAACTTTTTGCTCAAATAATATATGGCCCGTTCTTTGCAATCCTTGGGGTTAGTTTGGGCAAGTAAAGCTCCCGGGGGACTCATCATTAACCGTCGGATATAGAGTTAAAGGAACGTTAGGGATAGGAGGTACCAACACTTGGAGGTTGTACCGGGTATTCCTTGATCTTCTCAAATGCTTGTTGACATTCCGCATCCCATTTGACCTTCGCACCTTTCTTTAACAGCTTGAAGAAGGGTTTCGCCGTTTCGACGGTTGGGATATGAATCTGGATATATAATTCAACCTTCCGAGTAGGCCCCTTATTTCCTTAACGGTGGAAGGAGTCCCTATTTCCCATATAGCTTTGATCTTGGAAGGGTCAATTTCAATACCACGATTGCTCACCACAAATCCTAGCGAGCTTTCCCGATCTTGCACCAAATACGCATTTCGCAGGATTCAACTTGAGCTTATACTTTCTCAATCGATCAAATAACTTCTTCAGCACTTTAACATGGTCTTCTCCAGGTCCGGACTTGGCAATCATATCATCCACATAGATCTCAATCTCCTTATGTATCATGTCATGAAAAAGGGTTACCATAGCCCTTTGATATGTTGCCCCTGCATTTTTCAATCCAAATGGCATTACCTTGTAACAAAAGGTTCCCCATTGTGTGGTGAATGAGGTCTTGATCTTATCTTCTTCCTTCAGCATGATCGATTATATCCCGAGAATCCATCCATAAAGGAGAATAGTTCAAAGCCCGCATGATGCGTCGACGAGTACATCAATGTGCGGTAAGGGAAAATCATCCTTCGGACTAGCTTTGTTTAAGTCCCGATAATCCACGCATATTCTAATTCTTCCGTCCTTCTTCTTAACTGGTACGATGTTGGCGACCCAATCAGCATATGGGACAGCCTCGATAAATCCAACTTTAAGGAGCTTCATCACCTCTTCCTTGATTTTATCCGCCGATTCGGGATTCATTCTTCCGGGCGATTGATTTCTTGGTGTGCAAGAAGGATTTGTGGGCAAAGCATGCTCCACAATCTCACGATCTAGACCCGGCATGTCAGCATACGACCAAGCGAAGATATCTTGATATTCCTTGAGTAACATCGTCATTCTTAAAATATCTACTGCAGACGGGTGTCCTCCTATTTTCACTTCCTTGACACAATCAGAATCCCCCGGATTAATAGTAATGGGTTCTTCAGAAATAGGGGGTTTAGATTCTTCAAAACAATCCCATTCTTTCTTGATATCGCTCACATCAACCTCGTCTACGTCAACTTCGCATGCATAGTCATCGAGCTGATCTGAGTCACATATTAACTTGTTATGTATGGGTGGGATGATATGCCCGAAATGCACCATGAAAGGTTAGTATTTAAAGATGATAAAATTGAAGGATGCATGATTTTTATCATGAAAACATTTTTCAAATTCCAATTTTTTAGACAAAGAAAGGAGAACTAGTCCACAATCTTCCCGACATCCTGGTTCTCAAAAGCTATTTAAAATCCAAGATCATATGGCGGATCGGGCCTCAAGTTTCATGGTAGAGTCAATTATCATCATCGGACCAATCCGTTGCTCCATATGTCCGTAATCAAATTTTGAAATGTTTTTCATTAATAGATGCAACTAAGAGTAATACAGATCTGCACTTCTTGGATCGCAGCATGCGACCCAAAGGGTGCTAAAAAGCGAAAAGCTTCAGAAACAAATGCAGTAATCAAAATGCATTAAAAGATAAAGTTCAGAAAGAGCCTTTTACTCGGGGTGGGGAAATCATCGTCCGGCCCGCTCAATTATCACGTTCACCCGATTATCCGAGGAACGGGTTGAATAAGTCTGGCTCTGCATCCTCAGAAATGTCCTCATCTTTCAGCCATTTGCCTCCTTTAGAAAATACCTCGAATAAAGGGTTTAGGAGCATTTTTCCTCTAGCTTTCCATACATCGGTGCCTATGAAACGGCCACCTTGGCGTCCACGGCGTCCACGGTCTCCATAACGATTGTTTCGACCTCGGCCTCGACCTATGTTATTTTTCGCTACCCCATTATAACCCGGACCAACCTTGTGGTCATTTGAGCCCAAATTCAAAGGGTTACGGATTCCCCGACCATATTTCCCTAATCCAAGACCCGGAATAAATCCATTCGAGAGTAGCACTTTTCCCGCCATAGTTGCGGGTCTCGAAAGCTCGGGTATAGCCACCTTTGCATGCGGTGATACATGCATGACGGATACAATGTCAAAGGTTTGATAACTCAGCTCCTCCTCTTTTGAGGGTTCAATGTATGGGACCATCCCTTTTAAAGTCGCTCGATGTCCCGTCTCGCCGTGGACGGTGATCAACGACCCTTAACCACAAATTTTAACTTTTGATGCGAGAGAGGAAGGTACCGCTCCGGACACATGAATCCATGGTCTTCCCGGGGAGTAAGGTGAAGGCGCTTGGAATGTCCAATACTTGGAACGGTATAGAGAAAGTTACCGGTCCAATATCAATGTCCAGCTCAATCTCTCCTACAACATTCTTGGAGACTCCATCAAATGATCGGATGGTGGCCTTGGATGTCTTCACAAAATCTTCATTGATCCCCAAGCTTCTCAAAGTGCTTAGTGGACACGAAGTTGAAAGCGGAACCATTATCAATCAAGACGTGAGGCACCTCTTTTCCGTGACACCTCACGGCTACGTAGAGGGCCCCGTTGTGGACTCGCCCTTCTTTCGGGAAATCTTCGTCCGAAAAAGATATCTCGATCTTTTAGAAGGATAGCACCCACAAAGTCTCCCAATTGCACTTCGTTAATTGTCTCTCGGAACATGCACCTCATCCAGCACCTTCAAAAGGGCGTCTTTGTGCTTTTCAGAATTTTTGAAGAGATCCAAGTAAGGAAATGCGTGCGGGCATCTTCCTTGGTTGGTCAACGACCTCATATTCACTTGGTCCTCACGACCGATTACAACTTCTCAACCTCTTCCGCGAGTTGGGACTCTTTTTTCGGAATCCGCTTCTCTCGGGGGATAACATCTTCCGGATCTCATTATGGCGTCAATCTCGCCGGTTCCATAATCCCAGTGAAGCGCCCTTGAGTTGTATTCTTCCACAAGCGGTAATTTAATCCTCACCGGTATGATCCTTTCCGGTAGTGATTCGGATGTTGATGGTTTTTCCGAACTAGAAGCTTCCAACTCCCAGCTATCAACTTTGTTCGAATCAATCACGAAACGAATCGGGGTATCTACCATCCCGATCATCTCATTCTCATGAACATCTTCGGGGTTATGTTACGGACCTGGCCTCATCAACGCGACATTCTCTTCATCTAGATCCTTCTGCCTTTCCTTTCTGACTCTTAGGATAATCCCCTCAATTCTCATACCAATTTCCACCATATGTTAGAATGAGGAGTAGGTATATGCATACATACGGTCAAAGTATTCCGCCGGAAGTGACTTTAGTACGAACTCCAGCATTTCTCTCTCCGACAACTGCGGTTGCACCATCACGGCGTGTTTCCTCCACCTCCTAGCGAAGAGTTCAAAACTCTCGTCTTCACCTTTCCGGATATTCAACAGATTAGCCTTAGTGAAATAACCTCTGATTCTAGCTTCAAAGTGTCGTATGAAGTGTTCTGATAACTCCTCCCAACTCGGGACCCAATCCGGATCGATTGATTGGAACCATACCAGTGGGCCCGTTAAACTTTGCCCAAAGTTCCGGATCGGTGTTTCGTCATCTTCATGGTGGCCAACCATTTGGCGAAGATAGTATGAGACATGCGCCCGAGGACACCCGGCGCCATTATACTTCGTGCGGAAGACCACTCTTGGGTTCGCACCTTGAGGCGGGACATTTCTCGCTTGGGTGAGCGGCGTAATCAGCTCCTTCAACTCATCCATTTTCCTCGACACGTCATCTCCTTGTTCTTGCAATAGAGCGATCTTTCGATTACGTGTCTCCATGGTCCGCCGTATCTCCAGAATCTGCATATTCTCTTCTATTCTTGTGGCGTTGTTCCTAGCCATCAATTGCGATAATTCTGCTACCATAGTCGTCAAATGACGCATGGGCGTCTCCAGATTAGAAAGTCGCATATCGACCTCTCGATTCTCCTGTTCATTCCGAGGAGCCGCTGGGTCCTTCACTTCATCGACCGTTCCCACAAATTCATCGCTTGCGGGGTCATCCATTCCACCCCACCCATCGGGGACTATATCTCCGGAATCAACAAAGAAACTCGGGGGCGCCGAATATAACACTTTAAAGTTGTAACCACCACTATCTTCCCCCCAGGTTATCAACTATTTCGCCCCTCTCTAGGGCTTTTCGCAAAAATCTTCTATCTTCTCGGCGGGCCTTATCCGGACGGACTTCATATTCGTCTATCTCTTCAATTTCTTGACCATCTTTAATGCTCATCAAATATCCCGAGGGTATTTTCAAAAGAGCTCCCCTCGTAGGTTTCATCGCAAATTCTTCGGACAGCATGTCCACCGCCACGTAGGTCCCCTTGAAAGCGATATCTTCCATTTTTCCTATGACGCCCAAGTTAATCAACTTTTCCAAGCAAGCCTCCTTTTGCTCTCGGGAAATACTTTCTCCTTCCGGGTATTGCGAGGCCAACGTCAAGACATCCCGCATTTTACTCATGTCCACTATGAATTCCAGAACCTCATCCTCTTCACCTCCAAAAATCGCGTTCACCTCGCGATGCTCGGGTAGCGGGTTACGTTGCACATTCGGTTCGGCTTTATCAAACTCCAGAACTTTTCCGTCGATCAATGCTTGCACCTTGAACTTCGTGAGCGAGACAGGTTGTCCGCGTTATGCCCCCTTTCTCCCATATGATATACGCACGTCTGGGTCTCATCATACCCGGGAAATTTTGGCGGGTGAGCTCTAGGTGGCTCTTTAGCAACTAAGCGATTCTCCAACAACATGGGTAACAATTTGGATAAGGGTCGGGGTAGTGGGGTGAAAACAACTGGGTTCTTCTTTCCGAATTCCGGTGGTTTGGAAGCGGTCCGGGAGGACGTTCTTTGGGTAGGAATTGAAGGCGAGAAATTTCTGGGCTTTGGCGGGTTAGGGACAAAGGCTACTTCTCCAGTTTGCTTCCTATTATCCCTTCTCAAACGGTATTGGCGTTTGAAAGGTGCCTCGGGTATCTTCTTTTCTCTTAATGCCCACTCGTGGCGCTCCGCCACCTTGATCGGGTGCGCAAATGTCTGACACCCGGAGGTGTTCGGCTTGTCGAAAAATTCAAATGGAAGGGCCTTGAGAAAAAGGTCTATTAATTCTTCTTCCGGGACGGGCGACTTTACCCGCACAGCCAACGCTCTCCATCTCTAGGCGTAGGCGCGAACGGCCTCGCTCTTTCCTTTTACGGTCCTTAAAAGGTCCTCTCTAGTTAGGGCGGTCAAAGTGTTAAACTTGTATTACCGAAGGAACTCGTCTCGCCGGTTTATCCCAATCGGCGAGCCTCTCCGGCTCCAATTCAATGAACCACGCCGTGGCTGCCCCGAGATAGGCTTTCCCTGGAAGGTATTAACCAAGTAGTGGAATGTTGTCGAGAACCGAGACATTCGGCGCAAGTAATACTTCAAGTGCGCCTTGGGACACCCGGTCCCGTTATATCTCCTCACAAAGTCTCGGTTCCTTGTAATCGCGCGGGAACCTCTATCTTTTCGAATGGTGCAACCTTGTCGAACCTCGAGAGTTCATAACCCCGACTCGCCAAACACTCTTCGATCTTAGCGAGCCTCTTAATCTCCTCTTCCATTTTGAGGACTTGCTTCTCCTTTTTCTCCCGTGTCAATCACAATGGGAGGATCCTTAGGCGGTCTCTCCGGATTCGAGTGGGATTAGCGGCGGGCGCCGCATTAGCGTTCGCTCCATCGGATGGCCGCGCAGGAGCTTGAGAATTAGGGTCGGCGGGGTTTCTCCCCCGGCTTGCAATCATCATTGCCTTCATCTCCGCCACCATTGTGGCGATCACATTCATTTGATTCTCCAGATTACCCACACGAGGTGCGAGCTCCTCTTGTTCCATCCTTAATTTGCGCGTCTTGCTACGAGTCCTCGTATTTGTTACTCACCTGTTTTCAGAATATCAAATTAGTATGGAAAATTTTAAAGGATTGGAGATATTGATCCGTGGTAATTGACTTTTCTATATGTATGCATGAAATGCTCATAAAAGGAATAATATGTATTTATTACAAACCAAATTGTTCAAAAGCATCTAAAAGATAACTAATACGTAAAATCTAAATGGGGGGGAATGGATCTATCCAAGTCGGGGACGCTTCCACTCTTCTTGTTCTTCTGATACATCGGAATCCCACAAGTATGGGTCTTCTCCTTCTTCCGATATCCACTGCTCTGGATCTTCGGGAATGTACGGCTCTATTCCTGGTACATACGGTACTATGTACTACGGCTCATACGACTCCACCTCTTCAATCCGAGGAGATACGCATTCGGGTACATATGGCTCGACAGTTGATTGGCGATACTCTTTAAACTTCGGATATACTCCTTGGAAGCCCCGTGAACGTTCATCTCGTCGTCCAAATAGTCCGGCCATTCAACTTGTTGCGGTGGGGAATTCTTCAAAGTGTGAAGAATAAGCTTGATCCGGGTCCGATACAACTCCTTTGTTTCCTTAGTGAGCTTTCCTCGTGTCATATCAAATGAGAAAATTCCGGGACAAACATCCGGTGGTATCTCTTGTAGAACTCCAAATTGCCTCACCACTCGAATGGGGTAGTACGCCACGGCGCCAGTACATCCCAATAAGGGAATAGGACTATCTTCAACTCCCTTAATGCGAGCCTCCATAATCTTAGGCCAAGTCAAACGCCATCTAATATGCTCGGGTTTCAAATTGTCCAATAGCTCAACCCACCTTTTGAATTAGTATTTGGGTACAATGGATTGACACTTAAGGAAGGATCTAAGAGGGTGAACGTGCTCATTGATCTCATAGCACCCCACTCGGAGTTGGAAAGTCTTTATATGAGAGGTGAACCATAAGTGAAGTAATCCGCTAGACGCTTGGAAAACAGCCTTTTTTGAAAATTTGGAACGATTCGGGGAGAGAAAAGTCTCGGCTAAGATCGTGTATGAATAATCCCAGCGACAACACGCTTGTGCGGCTATATGGGTTATGGAGGGGTCAAAAGTAGTTCTAGAAGTCGGGAATAGAACGAATGCAAAGAAAGCCAAGATGAACACCTTTCCCGATTTATGACCGGTTTCGGTGGGTAGAGAGGAATAGTTATCGAAAAGGAACGAGAATGTGAATTTGTTGGAATTGGACTTATAAACTTTTTCAATTTCAGAAGTTTTAAGGCGAAGGAAACTCGATAACGAACGAGTGGAGTCCATGTCCAAAGGGGGTTGAGCTATACGTTCTTCAAATTTGGCCCCGATAATAGCGGTATACTCCTCAAGCGTAGGGGTCAATTCCAATCCTCGAAAGTTGAATGTCATTGTTTGCGCGTCCCATGCCTTGGCTAGTGCTTGAATGAGCGCCGGTTGGTATTCCACTTTGATCAAATCTACAAGTCGTCCCAAACGTCCTTCCACATAGGCTTTGTTGACGATATCGAGGCGATCCCACCATATAGCGAGTTCCTTGCGCGGTATTGGGATAACTTTGATGTCTCCATTCCCCATGATCTAAAAATGCAAAAATGATGATCCTAAAGTCAATTACCACGGTTTAATATGCATATGCATGTAATGTGATGCAAATGTGCTAACCAAATTCCATGTCATCTTTTGGTAACATGAGGGTCAACTACTCCCACTTGACCCAAATAAGCCAAATAGGGTAATTATGGACCTAATCTCACCCAAAGATGGCATGTAATTTGATTAGGATCGCTTAAGCGTAATCGGGGTAGAAAGTCGCTTACAAATTGACAACTCATGAAATTTACAAGTCTAATATAATAAAATCGAAAGAGATAGAACACGATAATATCTAGAGATGTTCGGACAATAAATGTCGATGAAAGTACATAATAGACTCAAAATATAATGAAACCTAGAAAATGCCCCAAAGTCGTACTAATCTAGACAATCGGGATGGTATCCTCATCGAATGAAATCTCCACTATCTCGGGAAGCTTGATATCTTCTTCATCATCGGAGGATATGGTGATGATTTCCTTCTTCTTAATCGGGGAATGTTTTGGGGCCGTCTTCGTCGCACGTGGCTTTCTTGCCAACTTCATGTACAACTTCCGGATTCTTTCTTTCTCGCGCTCGAGCTCCAAATATCGTCCACATCGGGTATAATCACAACTCTCGCTACGGATGCGGTTCCGTCCGTTGAGCTCTCGTCCGTGAACAAATCTGAAAACTCGGAATGTAGCGGGTACTCGGTCCTCGCGTCGAATGGTCCTCCGCTCCCATGTGAATACATCGGGTACATCAACACGACTTTGGGGCGCCATCTATCCTAAAAAGGAAAATTTGACTTTCAACCCCGATCACTTAAACGATCTTACAAATTGTAATGATATGTAGTGAAAATGTATGATATGCAAAATTTAAAATTACAAGTTCAAAATAAAAAGGGTAGAAAGTCTTACCAACCGATGTTACTCTTTTTTTTGGTTTTTGGTTTTAGGTATACCAACCATCCATTTCACATGCGCATGAGACAAGTGAGGTTCAACTCTAAAGAAATCAAAAAGGCTCGGGTATGGACTTAAAAAGGCTCCCGCTATACAAATCGATGGGCCGCCCACAAGCGCAATCAAACAACAAGTGGGTAGGACCATCAATCTTGCATAGCGAGCGGGATCAAATATGGTCAACCCAAGTGCAATCAAACACAAGAGCTTCGCATACCGATCCCTATCTATGGCGACCTAAAAGGTGATTTCGCGGCTCGGGTTTAGGCGCTTGTGTGTGCAGTGTCGTGATCCTCGAAATATGCGAGACATGCACCACAATTTATATTCAAAACACCGCTTCAAAATTTGCATAAATAAACAAACAATCCAAAACTCCATATCTGCATCAAAAATGGTTAGCACAGACGCCACCCCTTATAACTCCCATCTGCATCAACATTTAACACTTTTTGTTATTAGACGTACCTCACCTTCAAGAGCATCTGCAGAAAACGGGGTTAGAAAACACTCAACATTTTTATCGGCTTAAGTCCTCTAAATTGGAAATGAATCCCCAGCGGAGTCGCCGGTCTGTCGCGACCCTCCTCCGGTCGGTCCCGGCGGGGGCGAGGGTTAACGAGCCGATCCCCCTTTTATATATATTATATTTTATGGGATCGCGGGTCTCTCCCAAGACCCATTACTCGAATCGCGATGTCGGGTAAAATTTTTTCAAATATCGAAATTGACCTTGTGTGGTCGGGTGGCATGTGCGATGTGTACATGCAATTTTGGAGTCGCCACCGATCGATTTATTGGAAGGTACGATCGGAAAACCTTACCGAGCGGTCGGGAGAAACCGTTCGGTTCCGCGAAAACCGGAGATTTTGGGTCCGGGGACTTGGTTACGCCAAATTTCATATTTGACGCCCTTTCGGTTACCGATGTTGATTGTTTTTCTAACCTAAGAATTCATACAGATGTAATATCGGGTGAGGTAGGCCCTAACAATTCTAAGTTTTCATGCGGATGGGAATTTTCTATCCTAATCAATCACAATCAGAAAAATTAATGCGCAATCAAAATCATTACAATCGATCAAATCAATCAATCAAGGTTTGATATGTCTAAAATGGCCCTATCGGCCCATACAAAAATCAAATTTGGGTGTCGGGGTGATTTGGGTAAAAATTTGGGGCGAATGGCCCGGAAGGGTAGAATGGTCATTTTTGGGGTTTGGGACCCGAAAATCACAAAATTTCGATTTGGCCAGTTGAATGTGGCCATTTCTCATTTTTTGTGATTTTCTTGAATTTTTCTAATTTTTTTCTATTTTTTGGAATTTTTATTTATTTTTCAAAAATATTGGGAATTTTCCGGATCGAAATTAATCGACCCTCGAAGTCTCAAAAATTTTTGATCCAGACTTTATGAGTCCCGAATCGATCTACAAATTTTTAGAAATTTTTTGTGAAAATTTGGGAATTTTTATGAATTTTCTAAGTATTTTTACAATTTTTTGGATTTTTAGAAATTTCTTTTTATTTTTTTATTATTTTTTATTAATAGACCGGACCAGGTCAACCCGGTCAACGACCGGTCAACCCGGTCCGACCGCCCGTGGACCCAATCGTGAACCACCTACACGCAAAACGGTGCCGTATACGTATTTTCCTTTTATTTTTCAATTTCTAAAACTTATTTTCTAATATTCGGAATATACGAAAAAAGAACGGACGGCCGAGATCAATCTCGGATTTGATCTCGGCCGTCGACACGCCTCTAAGCAAAAACGACGCCGCACGGGCCTAATCCCTAAAACGACGCCACTTCCTGTATTAAAAGGGGACGGTCACGATTAGAACAAAAATCTAATCCGAACCGTCGACTCATCTGGACCAAAACGGCGCCGCACGAATTAAACGTACGGACGGCCACGATCAATTCTAAACTTAATGCGGGCCGTCAAACCTACCTAAGGACAAAACGACGCCGCATCTGTTATTACTCCGAACGGCTGCGATCATTCCTAGACTCGATCCTAGCCGTTCATTCCTAATTTGCTCAAAACGACGACACATTCCCTAGAATGAACGACGCCGTTTCCATTATTCCTATTTTCCAACTAATTAACAAAATTCTGAAAATACAAAAATACTGATCCAACGGTCAAGAATCAAATCTAACTATTTACGGTGACCGTTGGATCGGATCCGACTCGGCTTATTCGCGCCAACGACTAAGCCGAGTCGCCGACACCGTGGACGAATTGTACGACGCCACGTCGGACACGCCGACCACGTTGACCGCCACGTCATCGTCTTCAACCTCGCGCTCGGCGACACAATGAACGGCCGAGAACGTTCCGGCGAGATCCAACGGTGAGATCTCGCCGGAATAACACCAAATCAACGCCATTACACTCGCCTCACTTCACGGATTGACATATCTAAGAATCAAACATTTTTAACCACTAAATCGCGAGAATCAAGCTAAGCACGATCACGACATCACGAACCTCAACCAGATGATTCAGAGCATAACTACCAAATTCATTCACGGGATAAGCTCAAATGAGGTTTAGAAACCTTACCCGCAGGTCCGATTGACCTGGTTTGGTCTAGGATTTCCTAGACAGGCTTCGACAGGAAACGGCGATGGAGGTTGGGTTTCGCGGACTCGATCGGCGGGTTTTATACAAAATCAAAGCAGAACGGATATGCAGAGGTGATCAGCAATGCACAAGGATGAAAACGCACAAAGCAATTGCAAGAATCGTTCGTGAATCGCTGCGATGCCATGATCGTGCCGAGCCGAGGTCGAGAAATCAACTTACCGATTTAGGACGTCTCCGGCTAATTGAGCTGGTGCGATCAACTCATCCTAGCTCGGAGGAAGTTCTGGTGATGATCCGCCGCGCCGATTCGACCTGGATTGACTGGGCCGAAGAATCACGGGTTCGGTCCGGGCTCCGGCGAAGACCTCGCCCGAGAGCGTCTCTCTCTCTCTTCTCTCTATTTCTCTCTATATTCTGTTGTGTGAATGAGCGAATGAGCCTCTCCTTTTGATCTGGAACCTTCTCGCCTTTTATACTCGATTTTTCAAAAACGCGCGCGCGGGTAAAGCTTGGCCGAGACCTTCTCACGTGCCATCGCGCAGTTTCTGGTCACCGGACGGTGACGGAATCGATCATGATTCCGTCAACGTCCGTTAGACCCTTAATCGAACTCAAACGTGCACAAATTGATCCTGGATTTGAAGATGTTGACTTTTTGCTCCGCCGTGCCTTTGACCGGCGATTCCGCCGTGTTCCGGCGATGGTTGGCCGTGGAGTTGGTGGCGATCGACGCCTATTGATCCGCACAATAAAACCCCCACCATAATTGAATCAATTGGTATCGAATTGGCCCTCAATTTTGCCATTGAAATTCATCGTTCAAACTTCCGGAAACGGTAAGTCGAACTTCGAACTTCGTCACCGTGTGATTATGGCATGTCGTGCTCGTGAGTTTAATCCCCGCAATTAGCATAGGCGTTTTGCTTCCTGTATATCACTAATCACGATCACACTTCATTTTTGCTTTGATTCTTCCCAAATCACTCGAGTTGAGCCTCCAACATCACACGGTTTGGCCAAGCATCGGCCAGGCCATCCTAGCCGTTGCGAGCTCGATCCGAGCTCGAGGTAAGTCTCTTAGACCTTCTATGATGTTCGTGTATTGATTAATTGCTTTGATTTGACTGGATTATGCGTGCTCGAACATAGTGATGGCCGATCGTGTATGGTGCGATTCTCGGGATCTAGTCGATGAAATGCTTTGATTCTGGAATATATTAATCTGGAGGTTTTCACGAATCGTTTGGTGTTGGTTTGAGGTCGATCGGCCGAGGTTTCACCGTCGGATCTCGCCGGGAAGCCTCGGCCGTCCATTCATTGTCGTCGTAGGGAAGAAGATGAAGTTGACGTGATAGTCAACGTGGTCAACGAGTTGATGTGACGCCGTGTGATTGGTCCGAGCTGTCGATGACTCGGCTCGGCCGTTGGCGCGGACGAGCCGAGTCGGCATAGATCCGACGGCCACGATAATTAGTCCGATTTGATTTAGGGCTGTCGGATCTGCATTTTTAATTTTTGGAAATTAGTTTATATTAGATAGAAATAAAAAATATCAAACGGTGCCGTTTAGTTCGTGTCTGGGCGACGTCGTTTCGGCATTAGACGTAATGAACGGTGGAGATCGAGTCCAGGTTTAATCGTGGCCGTTCGGGATACTAGAGGATGCGGCGTCGTTTTGAGTTGTAGGCAAACGGACGGCTCGGATCAGATCTAGAATAAATCGTGGCTGTCCAACGTACTAAATAAAGCGTCGTCGTTTTTGTTAGAAGGGATAAACGGCTCGGATTGAGCCTCGGGATCTAATCCCGGCCGTCCATGCATTTAATTCATACGGTGCCGTTTAGATCAAAGAGGAGTGAACGGCTTAGATCGTGTCTAGAGTTAATCGTGACCGTCCGTTTAATTAGTCGATACGGTGTCGTTTTGAGTGGGAGTGTCTGATACGGCATCGTTTTGCTGCAGGGCGCACGAATGGCCGAGATTAATTTTCGAGGTTGATCTCGATCGTTCATCTCTTTTATATATTTCCGATTATTCGGAAATTAGTTAGAAATTCAATAAAAAATCAAATAAAAATAGAAACGGCACCGTTTAGCATTTAGGTGAGTCCACGGGTGGTCTGACCGGGTTGGCCGGTTGACCCGGTCCAAAAGTATTAATAAAAAATAGATAAAAATTTCCAAAAATAAAAAAAAAATTGTAAAAATACTTAGAAAATTCGTAAAAATACCAAGATTTTCCCAAAAAAATTTCTAAAAAATTTCTAGATCGATTCGGGACTCATAAAGTCTGGATCGAGAATTTTGAGACTTCGAGGGTTGATTTACATCGATCCGGAAAATTCCCACATTTTTTTAGAAAATAAATAAAAAATTCAAAAAATTAGAAAAATTTTATAAAATCACAAAAAATGGGAAATGGCCACATTCAACTGGCCCGATTCGGATTTTGTGATTTTCGGGTCCCGAACCCCAAAAAATGACCATTCTACCCTTCCGGGCCTTCCGCCCCAAATTTTTACCGAACCACCCCGAAACCCAAATTTGACATTTTTATGGGTCGATAGGGCCATTTTCGGATATATCGAGCCTTGATTGACTGATTTGATTGCTTGTGATTATATTGATTGCGCTTTTAATTTTTTGACTGTGATTGATTAAGAATAGTAAAATTGCCATCTGCATGTATACCTAGAGTCGTTAGAACCTACCTCACCCGAAAGTTCATCTGCATGAATTCTTAGGTTAGAAACTCACTCAACATTGGTAACCGAAAGGGCGTCAATGAAAATCTTGGCGTAACCAAGTCCCCCGACCCAAAAATCTCGGGTTTTCGCGGAACCGAACGGTTTCTCCCGACCGCTCGGTAGGGTTTTCCGATCATACCCTCCAATAAATTGATCGGTGGCGACTCCAAATTGCATGTACACATTGCACATGCCACCCGACCACACTAAGGTCGATTTCGATATTCGATGAAATTTTCTCCGACATCGCGATTCGAGTAATGGGTCTTGGGAGAGACCCGCGATCCTAAAAAAACCCCGCCGACAACCGGGGTCCTATAAAAATTAAAAGGATTGGCTCGTTAGCCGTATTCATCCCGGAAAGACTTTCAGAAAATTTCCGGAGGGTCGCGACACTTCCTTCGCCTCAAAACTTCCGAGATAGAAAAGATCTACAAATCCAATTCCGGTAGATTCACTCTCTCATTCCTTTTTGACAATTATTCCTCCTTATCCGCCGAAACCGGTCATAAATCGGGAAAGGTATTTATCCTAGCTTTCTTTGCTTTCGTCCTATTTCCTACTTCTAAAACTACCTTTGATCCTTCTATAACTCATGTAGCACGATAAGCATGTTGCCAATGGAATTACTCCTACATGATTCTAGCTGAAACCTTCCTCTCTTTAAATCGTTTTAAAACCTCTAAAAAGGCCATTTTCCAAGCATCCAACGGACTACTTCACATGTGGTTTGTTTCTCACATAAAAACCTTCCAACTCCGAGTAGGGTGCTATGAAATCAATGAGCATGTTCATCCCCTTAAATTCTTCCTCAAATGCCAATCCCTCATACCAAAACACTCTTTTAAGAAATGGGTTGAGCTATTGAGTGGTTTGGAGCCCGAGCATATCCGATGGTGTTTGACTTAGCCTAAGATCTTGGAAGCTCGCATTATTGGCATTGATGATAGCCCTATTCCTCTATTGGGATATATTGGCGCAGTGACCTATTACCCTATTCGCGTAGTAAGGCAATTTGGCGTTTTACAACAAGTGCCATCGGATGTTTGTCCCGGAATCTTCTCATTTGATATGGCGCAAGGAAAGCTCACCAAAGAGGCAAAGAAGCTCTATCGGGCCCGAATCAAGCTTATACTTCACGCCTTGAAGAATTCTCCGCTTCAACAAGTTGAATGGCCCGACTACTTGGATGATGAGATGAATATCCATAGGGCTTCCAAGGAGTTTATTCTGAAGTTCAAGGAGTACCGCAGATCATTGGTTGAGCCGTACGTACACGAGTGCGTATCTCTCCGCATTGAATAAGTGGAGTCCTATGTACCCGAGTACATAGTACCATACGTCCCGAGACCGGAGCCATATATTCCGGAAGATCCGGAGCTTTGGATGTTTGAGGAAGGAGAAGACCCTTACCTGTAGGACTCGAATGGATCGGAGGAACAAGAAGAATGCAAGCGTCCCCGGCTCGGATAGATCCATTCCCCCATTTAGTCTTACATATTATTGTCTCTTTGAATACTTTTGAACAATTTGTGTTGTAATAAATGCATTTTATTTCCTTTATGAGCGCTTCATGCATACACATCATCATATAGGAAATACAATTACCACGGATCAACCCTTTCAAATTTTTGAATAATCTCGATATTGATTAATGTCATGAAAAACAGGTGATTCAAAAACATGAGAACTCGTAGCAAGACGCGTCTACTAAGAATGGAGCAAGAAGAGCTCACGCCTCGTGTGGCTAATCTGGAGAACCAGATAAAAATGATTGCCACAATGGTGGCAGAGATGAAGGCGATGCTGATCGCCGATCAGGGGAGATATCCCATTGATCCGAATTCTCAAGCTCCTCGAGGCTCGTCGGATGGTACAAGTGCCATCTGGCTCATGTTGTGAACACCGCTTCAAATCCGGAGTGGCCACCTAAAGATCCTCCAGTTGTGATTGACCTAGAAAAGAAAGAAAAACAAGCCTTCAAAATGGAGGAAGAAATCAAAAGACTCGCCAAAATCGAGGAATGCTTGGCTAGTCAAGGATACGAGTTCTCGAGGTTTGATAAAGTAACACCATTCGAGAAAATCGAGGTTCCTTCTGATTATAAGGAACTAGATTTTGTAAGGAAGTATAATGGGACCAGGTGTCCCAAGGCGTATCTGAAGTATTAACTGCGCCGCATATCCCAATTCTTGGACAATATCCCTTTGTTAGTCAACACCTTCCAAGAAAGCACGTCGGGGACAGCTTTGGCATGGTTTATTGAGTTGGAACCTGAAAGGCTCGCCAACTGGGACAAGCTAGCCGATGAGTTCCTCCGGCAGTACAAGTTCAACACTTTGACGACCCTTACCAGGGAAGACCTCCCGAGGACCGCCAAAGGGAAGAATGAGGCCGTTCGCGCCTACGTCCAAAGGTAGAGAGCCTTAGGCGTGCAAGTGAAACCATCCGTCCCTAAAGAAGAACTGGTGGACCTCTTCCTCAAGGCATTACCTTTCGAATACTTGGATAAATTGAACATCTCTGGGTGTCGGACGTTCGCACATTTGATTAAGGTGGCGGAACGTCATGAATGGGCGTTGCGGGAGAAGAAGATACCCGAGTCATCCTTTAGGCACCAATACCCCGTGAGACGAGATTGGGAGCAAACCGGCGATGTGGCGTTTCTCCTTAATCCACCTAAACCGAAAAAAATTTCACCTTCTACCCCTACCCAAGGAGCTTCCTCTTGGACCGTCCTTAAACCGCCGGAGCCAAGAAAGAGAAACCAACCCGTTTTCACCCCATTACCTCGACCTTTGTCTAAACTACTACCTATGCTGTTGGAGAACCGATTGGTTGCGAAAGAGCCTCCTAAAGCGAATCCTCCTAGGTTCGTTGGGTTCAATGAGACTCAGACTTGTGTGTACCATATGGGAGGAAGGGATCACAATGTGGATAACTGTCTCGCCCTTAAATACAAGGTGAAGCTCTGATCGATGGTAAGGTCCTGGAGTTCGATAGAACCGAACCAAATGTCCAACATAATCCTTTACCAAAACATCAAGAAGTGAACGTGGTATTTGAAGATAATCCGGAAGAGGTTCTCGAATTCATAATGAATGTAGATAAAATGCAAGACATTCTAACACCGGCCGCACAGTACCCTGAAGGTGTCACGCCCCATGTCATTTCAGCCCGCCAACATCCCTCACTTTCGTCTATTTCTCCCGGGATCGACACGGCGATAAACTTAACTTAATGTGATATGCACATGCGGAAGCGATACAACACCCAAACAATAAAACTCAACAGAATGACTTAAGAAACCAGAGATTCAATAATATAAAGACACAACATCCATACAACATAATAACATGGCAATACATCGAAGGGTTCGGAAGAGGGGTCTCGTTACATCAAAAGGGGACAACCCAACTAGAAGCTATACCTAGCCTATAGGTGCCCAAAAGATCCACGGTCATCTAAACCTAAAGGTCGGTCCATTGCCATCCGACGGATCCTCCGCCTCGGGCTCGACTCGGAATCCAAGTGGCTTGTTGAACTCATCCATCAATGCTTGCTCGGACTCGGTGGGGTCCTTCGACTCCGCATCGCCATCTGCAACCTCCGCTACTTGAGCTTCCTCTGTCGGCTCCAAGGGCTTTGGGCGACCATCTTCGGGCTTCACTTCGGGATGGAAAACCACGCTATCTAGGGGAGTAGGGTTGTACCATCCGGGAATAATACTCCGTGGCACATTAAAAGTCCTCGGCGGTCCGAACGTGATATCTCCATCTCGATAAAACCACGCTTCAAAAAGTTGGGACTTCCGGTCGTCGTCGTCTCCTTCATCGACCCAAACCATGCTTCCTCTTCTTATGTACGCCTTGTCCTTATCTACCGGAATCTCGGTGTCCGTGGTCGTTGTGGCCATCGGCACTCCAAAATGCATTGGCGGCTTCTCTCAAGGTCGGTGGTTTGAAAGGGGGTCCCACGAAGGGGTGAGATAAAATCCCAGTAAGGTGGATCTAAGCCGACCCTATGGTATAGTACCTCCGAGCTAATCAAACTAAGATAAATAACCCAGTACACACAAACAACCCAAATCAATAAGAAGTCAATCCAAAACTGGCGACACACAATCTCTTAATCCAGCAGTCAAACTTCTATACTATGGCACTTTAGACTTCGGGCATTACCGCAATTCGATCACACGTGGCATCAATATCAAGCAGCCCAATCTTAGGCTCGCGTCTCAACGCCTCGGGCTTATAACACATGCTCTCAATCATCTAACTCGCGTAACTACGCATCGGGCTTAAAATACGTACTTTCATAATCGGGCCCGCATAATAACGCATCGGGCTATCATATACATATTAATGAGTTCAATTCATAGACTCGCGTAATAACGCGTCGGGTCGATCCTGCGTTTAACGCATTAGGATGGGCACAAACCCCTCGTTTAACGCATCGGGGTATGATGTGCATACAAATATTTCATATATGAGCTCAATTCATAGACCCGTGTAATAACGCATCGAGTCGGTCCCGCGTTTAACGCATCGGGACGGGCACAACCCCCGCGTTTAAATCATTAGGGTATGAGTGTATACAGATTTGTCATAGTATAATATAATCGGCTATAAACCCCGCGTTTACGTATCAGGGTACCAGTACTCATAATTCACATCCAGAGGCTTTCATTAATACACTTCATGATCGAGTATAACAAATAAAGCCCAATAGTACAATGGTTCAATCGCGCTACCTAACACATGGTTCGCGCATCACAAATTAGCCGATTCTCACCTTGACACATTCGGGGTTCACATATCAATTTAAAGTACTGTGACACCCTCTTGATGCATCAATTCCATTCAGCCCTATATCAATCACATAACGCCTCATTTTATTCCAATCGAATTCACAACCGGTTCAGCACGCGCTCCAACATGTCACATCACATTTCACTCACATGGCCGAACACATCATGGCCCCAAACTCATAATTTTCCACAATTCCACAATGTACATGATGTTAACAACCAACATAACAACTAGCACAATTTGCGCCTAAAGGGCATCTAACTCAAGTTCATCATGCAACATTCGGTCCTCACCATCTTAGGCCATCACTACACACCCGAACTAGCCCCAACATGCTCATTTATCACCCAAAACTTCGAACCACAGCAAGCTAAATTTCCAGAACCGGTCTCCCTTGATTCATGTCCAAAACAGCCCATATCTTATCCTAATCCACAAATCATCAAACCCCTTAGTATCCCATAGTCCTAAGGAAGGATTAGAGCCACTTGCAAGTCCTTTTTGGTGAAGAAAACCCGGCGGATGAACGGCGACTTCACGTGACCAGATTTGAACCCAAACTGTCCCCTTTGGTTCAAATAAGAGAGCAGCACTTTTAGTCCATGAAATCCTCCTAAAATCCACCCATGAACCTCACTTAAACTACCCTAGATGATTGTGGCAACATCTAGCTCCTTACCTTCAAATGAGGAGCAAAACCCCAACAACAGCCCCTCCCTCTAACTTGCTGCACCGGCGTCCAAAGAGGGAGAATGAAGCGGTTCGATGGTGGCGGCGGCTCACGGTGGTTCACGATCAAGAGGGGGAGAAGAAGTGGTGGTGGTGATGGCGTCGCCTCCTCGTTGGCGTCACCGGAAGAGAGGGGTGAGAGGGAGAGAGATGAGAGAACTTGAGAGAGTTTTGAGTGAGAGTGAAAATGAGAGTGAGGGAGTGAGAGGGGGTTTGCATCAGCCCACAAGAGAAGAGAGTGAGAGTGATTTGAGTGATTAGCCCTCATTCAAGAGTGACAAGATAGTGGGGGTGGGTGTAGGACATGAATAGTGATGTTAGGTAGTGGGATTTTTGGGGAAAATGGGGTTTTTGGGGTTTTAATGAGTCTTGGGACTTGGGCACTTCAAGAGCACTTTTCTTCTCCATTTCTTGATAATTTTGGCTGATGTGATGGGATGGTGAAGTGGTCAAATTTTCCTTTGCGGTTTTTTAAGATACTGAACGAAATTCGGGACCGGGGTGCACTTCTCGCTTCGCAGTTTGATTTCTACTTTTTCTGACTCATACCGGCAATATAAAATCCTTATTAACTCCGGTGAGGCGACGTCCAATTTATTTGCATTGGAATTCTCAAATACCCGGCCGCCGATTTCGAAGTTCCCTTCGCTCTAAAAATTACCCGACCGCGGTTTCGGTGCATCTCGGATCGACGGGCGGCTCTCGGGAGCTACTCGTATCAACCCGTGATTTTTATCACGTTTAAGAATTATTCGGGCCACGGCTATCCTGGTTGTCATGTAATCGCGAGGGAAACTATTAGTCCTGGCGGGACGCGATCGTCAGGAATCGGTTTAGGGTCATCCGCAAATCATGTTATGGTCTAGCGGAATCACCCGCGGTCCATTTGCATGAAACTAGCAGATTGTTCTGACACTAATCTTAGATCAATTCGCATGGCCTAGAATGTACCCTCGGCGATCCTTATGGTCGGGATACTAGTCCGCGGCTGAGTTCTTTAGTCCGCGTACTATCCTATTTAGCCATTCCCCTTCGGTGAGTCATCTCTAGAGTGATCAATTCCGAGTGAGTTTACCGAAATGCATCAATGCTCATTTTATTCATAAACTTCGAAATGGGGTCGGAATTCGGAATGTCACGGAAGGAGAGAGTATTTCCGGGGAGCAAAAGGATGTATGTCCGGAATGGCTGGTCGATCTAGGCGTCATCGGAAAGATGGAAGATGTCGGTTTTAAAGGAACTTATGTGACCGTAGACATGGCGACAGAGGAGTTCATGATGAGGGCCACGAGAGGGAAGACCTGGAAAGTTCCTTCATGATACTTAATGAATGTCCGAAATGACAAAGAAACCGAAGAACTAGACGATTATGAAATCTGCCTTAAAAAAGCTCACCGAGGCGATAAGAGGTTCATGTAGAAAGCTTTGGAAAGAGGCGAGATAGTTGACAATCTCGGAGAAGATAGCGGTGGTTATAACTTCAAAGTCTTATATTAGGCACCACCAAGCTTTTTCGTGGATTCTGGAGATATAGTTCCCGACGGTTGGGGTGGCATGGATGACCTCGATAGTGAAGAGTTTGTGGGGGCAGTTGATGAAGTTAAGAATCAAGAAGTCCCTCGGGATGAATAGAAGGACCAAGAATCCGACGTGCGACCCTCTAATTTAGAAACCCACATGCATCATCTGACGAATATGGTGGCGGAATTATCTCAATTGATGGTCAAGAATAGCACCACGACAATATAAGAAAGTATACAGATTCTGGAAATACGGCGGGCTATAGAAACATAAAATCGAAGGATCGCTCCGAAAGAATTGATCGTGCCAATCACCCAAGTTAGAAATATTCCGCCCCAACACGTGAACCCGAGGGTGACTTTCCGTGTGAAGTATGACGGTGCTGGGTGTCCTCTAGCCCATATCTCATATTATCTCCGCCAAATGGTGGGCCATCATGAAGACGACGAAACGCTAATCTGGAATTTCAAGCATAGTTTGACGGGTCTTGCACCGGCATGGTTCCAATCAATTGATCCGGATTGGGTCCCAAACTAGGAAGAACTTTAAGAGCACTTCGTGAAACATTTTGAAGCAGGAATTAGAGGATACTTCACCAAAGCCAACTTGCTGAATATCGGTAAATGAGAGGATGAGAGTTTTGAACTCTTCGCTAGAAGGTGGAAAAAGCATGCTATGATGGTGTAACCGCCTCTATCGGAAAGGGAAATGCTGGAGTTCATGCTCAAATCGCTGCCGGCAGAGTGTTTTGATCGTATGTACGCATTCACGTATTCTTCCTTCCAACACATGGTGGATATCGGTATGAGAATTGAGGGAATAATCATCAGAGTCGGGAGAGAAAGGCAGAGGTACCTTGATGAAGAATACACCGCTGGTGCAACGCCGGCGAGGCCGGGTCCCGAACATAATGCTGAAAGTATTCACGAGGATGAAATGATTGGGATGGTAGATGTCCCGATTTATTTTGTGATCGATCTAAATAAGGTGGATAGCTGGGAAGTTTCCAGTTTAGAAAAACCGCCAACACCGGAATCTCTTCATAAAGAAGTCAAACCGGTGAAGATTAAACTACCACCCGTAGAGAAATATGACTCAAAGGCGGTACACTGGGATTATGGGACCGGTGAAATTGATGCTATGATGAGGTCCGGGAGGTGTTATCCTCTAAGGGAAGCGGAATTTGAGAAGAAAGCCCTAACTACGGAAGAAGTTGAAAGGCTTCAATCCGTCGTGAGAACCGGTGAGTACGAAGTCGTAGACCAACTTCGGAAAATGCCCGTACAGATTTCTTTACTAGACCTCTTCAAAAATTCAGAGAAGCACAAGAATGCCTTTTTGAAGGTACTAGATGAAGTGCATGTTCCTGAAACCATCAACGAAGTCCAACTATGAGACTTCGTGGGGGCTATCCTTCTAAAAGATCGGATCTCTTTCTCGGATGAAGATTTCCCAAGAGAAGGACGTGTTCACAATAGGGCTCTCTATATCGCCATAAGGTGCCAAGGAAAAGAGGTACCTCATGTCTTAAATGACAAAGGCTCGGCGTTTAATTTGTGTCCGCTAAGTACTCTGAAGAGCTTAGGAATAAATGAAGACCTCATCAAAACGTCCAAAGCAACTATCCGGTCATTCGACGTAGTTTCTAAGAACGTGGTGGGCAAGATTGAACTAGACGTCTCCATTGGACCGGTAACTTTCTCCATACCGTTCCAAGTTCTGGATATTCCTAGTGCTTTTACTTTGCTCTTGGGAAGACCGTGGATCCACGTCTCTGGGGCGGTACCTTCTTTCCTACATCAGAAGGTAAAATTTGTGGTTCGGGGCCAACCGATTACTATCTATGGTGAAACGGGACATCGTCCCTCCCCGAAAGGAATGGTTCCTTACATTGAGCCCCCGAAAGAGGATGAGCTAAGCTATCACACCTTTGACATCGTATCCGTTATGCATGTACCATCCGATGCGAAGATAGCTACTTCGAAATTGTCAAAACCCGCAACTATGGCGGGAAAAATACTCCTTACTAACGGTTTCATTCCCGGCACCGGATTGGGGAAATATGGTTAGGGAATCCGTAACCCCTTGAGTCTTAACTCAAATGACTACAAGGTTGGTCTGGGATATAAAGAAACAATAAGACGTGATATGGGTCGAGGCCGAGGTCGAAACAAATGTTATAGAGACCAAGGACGCCATGCACACCGAGGTGGCCGCTTTATTGGCACCGATGCGTAGAAACCTAAAGGGAAAATGTTCGAGAATCCCTTATCTGAAGTATTCTCCAAGGGAGGTAAATGGCTGGAAGACGAAGATATTTCTGATGCTGCAGAACCGGACCTATTCAACCCGTTTCTGGACAATCGGGCCAATATGATCATTGAATAGCTCGATGACGACTTTCCCACCCTTGTATAAAAGGTTCCTTCTGAACTTTACTTTTCAATGCATTTCAATTATCGCATTTGTTTCTTACGGCTAAAGCTTTTTGCTGTTTCTTCTCTTTAGCACCCTTCGGGTCTCATACTGTGATCCAAGAAGTGCAGTATTGTATTGCTATTAGTTGCATTTATTAATAAAATCATCTCCAGTTTTATTAAGGATATATGGAACAACGGATTAGTCTAATGATGACAATTGTCCCGATCATATAACTTGAGGCCCGATCCGCCATATGATCCCGAGTTTTAAAATGACACTTTGAGAGCCAGGATGTCCGAAAGACCAAGGACTAGTTCTCTTTCCGGTTCTTTTTCTTCAAAAAGTGAATTCGAAAATGTTTTCCCGTTAAAATAGATCATGCATTCTTTAATTTTGTCATTTTTGTATACTAACCTTTCTTGATGCATTTTAGGCATATCATCCCACCCATGCATAACGGGTTAATATTTGACTCGGATCGGCTCGATGATTACTCATATGAAATTGATGAGGAAGAAGCAGATGTGAGTATTATCAAGAGGGAATGAGATTGTTTTGAAGAGTCTAAACCTCCTATCTCTAAAGAACCTATTATTATCAATCCGGGAGATTCGGTTTGTGTTAAGGAAGTAAAAATAGGGGGACATCTATCTGCAGCAGATGTTTCAAGGATGACAACATTGTTGAAAGAATATCAAGATATCTTCGCACGGTCGTATGCTGACATGCCCGGACTAGACCGAAATATAGTGGAACATGCTCTGCCTATAAATCCCGCTTGCACGTCGGTTAACCAACCATGCGGGAGAATGAACCCTGAATTGTCCGATAAAATAAAGGAAGAAGTAATGAAACTTCTAAAAGTGGGGTTCATTGAGGCCGTCCCATATGTTGATTGGGTTGCCAACATTGTACCGGTTAAGAAGAAGGATGGGAGAATCCGAATATGCGTGGACTATCGAGATTTAAACAAAGCTAGTCCGAAAGATGATTTCCCCCTACCGCATATTGACGTGCTCGTCGATAGCACCACGGGCTTTGAATTATTCTCCTTCTTGGATGGTTTCTCGAGATATAATCGGATCATGCTGAAAGAATAAGACAAAATCAAGACCTCGTTCGTCACCCAATAGGGGATTTTTTGCTATAAGGTCATGCCCTTTGGATTGAAGAATGCGGGGGCAACATATCAAAGAGCTATGGTGACCCTCTTTCACGATATGATACACAAAGAGATGGAAATCTATGTGGATGATTGTCGCGACCCTCTCCGTCGGATCATGTCCCCGGCGGGGCGAGTAGGGTTAACGAGCCGATCCCCCTTTTATATATATTTACTTTTTTTTTTTGGGATCGCGGGTCTCTCCCAAGACCCATTACTCGAATCGCGATGTCGGATAAAATTTATAAAATATCGAAATTGACCTTGTGTGGTCGGGTGGCATGTGCGGTGTGTACATGCAATTTTGGAGTCGCCACCGATCGATTTATTAGAAGGTACGATCGGAAAACCTTACCGAGCGGTCGGGAGAAACCGTTCGATTCCGCGAAAACCAGAGATTTTAGGTCCGGGGACTTGGTTACGCCAAATTTCATATTCGACGCCCTTTCGGTTACCGATGTCGATTGTTTTTCTAACCTAAGATTTCATGCAGATGTAATATCGGGTGAGGTAGGCCCTAACAGTTCTAAGTTTTCACGCAGATGGGAATTTTCTATCCTAATCAATCACAATCGGAAAAATTAGTGCGCAATCAAAGTCAATACAATTGATCAAATCAATCAAACAAGGTTCGATATGTCTAAAATGGCCCTATCGGCCCATACAAAAATCAAAAATTGGGTGTCGGGGTGATTTGGTAAAAATTTGGGGCGGAAGGCCCGTAAGGGTAGAATGGTCATTTTTGGGGTTTGGGACCCGAAAATCACAAAATTTCGATTTGGCCAGTTGAATGTGGCCATCTCTCATTTTTTGTGATTTTCTTGAATTTTTCTAATTTTTTCTATTTTTTGGAATTTTTATTTATTTTTCAAAAATATTGGAAATTTTCCGGATCGAAATTAATCGACCCTCGAAGTCTCAAAAATTTTCGATCCAGACTTTATGAGTCCCGAATCGATCTAGAAATTTTTAGAAATTTTTTATGAAAATCGGGGAATTTTTATGAATTTTCTAAGTATTTTTACAATTTTTTTGGATTTTTGAAATTTCTTTTTATTTTTTATTATTTATTATTAATAAACCAGACCGGGTCAACCCGGTCAATGACCGGTCAACCCGGTCCGACCGCCTCGGACTCACTCGCGATACATAAAACGGCACCGTTCCTATTTATACTATTTATTTCTATATTTTTTGATTTTCTAAAACCTAATTCCTAATATTCGAAAATATGTAAAAAGAAATGGACGGCCGAGATCGATCTGTGAATTAATCTCAGCCGTCCGAACACCAGCAAACAAAACGACGTCGCCTCGGTCACTCTCAAAACGACGCCGCATCACTCGAACTAAGCGGACGGCCACGATTAGATCTTGAGGCCCAATCTGAGCCGCTCATCCCTTCTTAAGTCTAAAACGACGACGCACTCGGCCCTCGTCCCTAAACGGTGTCGCATCTTTTAAACAAATGAACGGCTGTGATTTGTTCCAGATCTAATCTGAACCGTCGACCTATCTCTGCTCAAAACGACGCCGAATCAAATATAACGCCGAACGGCTGCGATTAACCCTAGATCCGATCTAAACCGTTCATTCACTATCTGTCCTAAACGACGTCGTGCACTTTATAACTTAAACGACACAGTTTTTAATTTTTCGTATTTTCTATCTAATTATCTAATTTCTAAAATACAAAAACCAGATCCGACGGCCCGAAATTAAACTCACCTAATTATCGGGACCGTCGGATCGAATCTGAGTCAGCCCGCTCGCGCCAACGGCCGAGCCGACTCGCATCCGACCCGGACCAATGGCAGGATGACACCTAGACTCTTTGACTTGTTGACCGTGCCACGTCGGCATCGTCGTCTTCCTCGCGACGACGCCGAACGGACGGCCAGAAACTCTCCGGCGAGATCCAACGGTGAGATCTCGCCGGAATAGTCCCAAACCAACTCGAATCCGCTCGTCTCTCTTCACGGACCAATATATCTCAAAATTAGAGGATTTCATCTACTAAATCGTGAGAAACCGACCAAGCACGGTCGCGGCAATCGGGACTTCAAACACGCAGCATATAGCATAACAATCAAATCATATCACACAGAAGCCAGAAGAGGAGGTAAGTGAACTTACCTCGAGCTCGAATCGAGCTCGCAGGGTGCGAAACAGCCTGGCCGGTGTTCGGCCGGACCGAGCAAGGTTGGAGGTTCAACTCGAGTGATTCAAGGGAAATCGATGCAAAAACGAAGTGCGATTGTGGTTAGGGATGCATGAGGATAAAAACGCCCATATTAATTGAAAAAATCATGCTCGCAACAACGGTATGCCATGATCGTGCGGTGACAAAGTCTAGAGTTCGACTCACCGATCTAGGCGGTTTCGGGCGGCGATACCGGTGGCGATAGCTTCCTCAAGCTTCGGACGAACTTCCGGAGGCGGTTTCACAGCTTGGAATGGCCTGGATTGGCCGGACAACCGACTTGCAGAACTAAGATTGAAGCTCCGGCGATGGCGTCGCGGGAGAGCTCGTCTCTCTCTCTAACTCTCTCTCTCTCTAATGCATTAGGCTTGTGCGAGCAAAATGAGCCTCCCCCGGGATCGAGAACCTTCTTGGCTATTTATACCCAATCTTTGAAAAAAATGCGCGCGCGGGAGCTTGAGTCGGCGAGGTGATTCACGTGTGGTCACGTGACTTAAGGGCGCTGGGACGGTGACAGAATCGTTAGGATTCCGTCCAACGTCCGTCAGGTCTTTGGTTGAGCTCAAACGAGCACTAATCGCTCACAAATTCTAAAAGGTTGACTTTCGGTGTGCCGGAGCTTTGATTGGCAATGCCGCCGTCCTCCGGCGACGATTGACGGTGCCACCGGCAGCGAGCGACGGAGCCCGACCCGAGCTACCAAACCCCCATATTTATTGGCTCAATTGGTGTCGAATTGGACGTCGATTTGGTCATTGAAACTCAACGTTCAAACCTGCAAAATGCACAAATCCGTGAGGAAGATGACACTATTCCCGACCGGTTCGACCGGTCCGACCGGGAGGTCGACCAGGTTCGAACCGGTTCGGACGTGAATTTCATGCAATTTTCAAAATTAAACAAAATCGACTGGGAATTTTTGCAATTAAACTTCAAAATTGAACTTAGGGGCCTGAATTCTGTATAAAAATGTGATTTTGCCCAAAAGTTCATGTCAATTTGCACAAAAACCCCAAAATTTTCTATTTGTCCAAATTAGGGAAATGTTCAATTGGATGTCAATTTGACCAAATTGGACTACGAGACCTATGCCAATTGATTTGAAATGTATGAAAACATAGGGGAACGGTCCAATTTTACCATGATAGTCCCTCAATTAAAAGTAATTTCAAAATTGGCCAATTGAGGGGCTAAATTGCAAACATTTTGGGGATTTTGTGCAATCTGTGCAATTCGCGCAATTTAGGGTGCAATTGTTCAAATTGAAGTTCAAAGGGATTGCAATTGAATGTCTAGACCTAAAATGTGCAAAAATTGCAAATAAAAAGACTCAATTGGTATTTTTTATGCAAATTCAACTCTAGGCATAGTGAAGAAACACCTAAAATTGAACTTAATTTTCAATTTTTCTTGAGATCAATATGAAAATGGAATTAAAATAAAAATATTGGATATTTTTGTGTATTTTTGTGACCTCTAAAAGTATTTTTATGATTTTTCAAAGATTTTCCTATTTTTCGAAAATATTAAAAAATGTGAAAAATATGAAAAATTACTTTTTGTTCCAAATTGGTTCCTTATGCTTGGCCAAGGCTTCCAATGTTGATTTTTTAATTTTTTGATTTTTTGTAAATTTTTGGTAAATTTTGGAAAATAAAACTAAAGGAAAACCGACTAAAAATTCGGGTGTCAACAGCTGCCCCTCTTTGAAAGTAATCTCGGTTAGAGGTTGCTTTCAAAGACAAGGTGACACCTGGATCCTTAATCGACCCTGCTGGGGAAAAATTTAAAGAAAATAAGTTTTGACATTCAATTGCTTTACCTTTGCTGTTAAAGCTCTAACTCCGTGAGGAATTATTTCAATTCATGCTCGTCTTATGTGAAAGAGAAATGAGAAGAGAGAGACTTACCCGTAGCTCACCTGTCTATGGTTTGAGATTTGTTGATCCGAGGTTGAAAAATTTAGTGTATGAAATTACCTGTGGACGGTTTGGCGTGATTTTGCAATGGTCAGCATCCGTATGATGTCGAGTGGTGGTTTGAAGATTTGTGGGGAAGGTTCACCCTTGTAACAAAGGGGTTTCACCTATTTAAAATGGGTTTGACTATCCACTAGGGATTCATCATTTAAAAAAAAGGGACAGATCGGCTTTCGTCTCTCCGACTACTCACCGTCTCAAAGGGGAGGTTCACCCTTGTAACAAAGGGGTTTCACCTATTTAAAAGAGATTGGCTATCCTCAATGCGGGGACTCACCATCTAAAAAGCGGATCGGCTTTCGTCTCTCCAGCTACTAACCGTCTGAGGGGGAGGTTCACCCTTATAACAAAGGGGTTTCACCTACTTAAAAAGATTGGCTATCCTCCATGCGGGGACTCACCATCTAAAAAGCGGATCGGCTTTCGTCTCTCCAGCTACTAACCGTCTGAGGGGGAGGTTCACCCTTGTAACAAAGGGGTTTCACCTATTTAAAAAGGATTGGCTATCCTCCATGCGGGGACTCACCATCTAAAAAGCGAGATCGGTTTTCGTCTCTCCGACTACTAACCGTTCGAGGGGGAGGTTCACCCTTGTAACAAAGGGGTTTCACCTATTTAAAAGAGATTGGCTATCCTCCATGCGGGGACTCACCATCTAAAAAGCAGATCGGCTTTCGTCTCTCCAGCTACTAACCGTTCGAGGGGGAGGTTCACCCTTGTAACAAAGGGGTTTCACCTATTTAAAAAGATTGGCTATCCTCCATGCGGGGACTCACCATCTAAAAAGTAGATCGACTTTCGTCTCTCCAGCTACTAACCGTCTGAGGGGGAGGTTCACCCTTGTAACAAAGGGGTTTCACCTATTTAAAAAGATTGGCTATCCTCCATGCGGGGACTCACCCTCTAAAAAGCGGATCGGCTTTCGTCTCTCCAGCTACTAACCGTTCGAGGGGGAGGTTCACCCTTGTAACAAAGGGGTTTCACCTATTTAAAAGAGATTGCTATCCTCCATGCGGGGACTCACCATCTAAAAAGCGGATCGGCTTTCGTCTCTCCAGCTACTAACCGTCCGAGAGGGTGCCATCTCGAGGACCTAGGTTGACTAGTGTACCTACGGAGCTCAAACCCTATTTCAAATTTTCAAAAAGGCAGATCGGTTTTCGTCTCTCCAGCTACTAACCGTCCGAGAGGGTGCCATCTCGAGGACCTAGGTTGACTAGTGTACCTACTGAGCTCAAACCCTATTTCAAATTTTCAAATAAGCGGATCGGTTTTCGTCTCTCCAGCTACTAACCGTCCGAGAGGGTGCCATCTCGAGGACCTAGGTTGACTAGTGTACCTACGAGCTCAAACCCTATTTCAAATTTTCAAATAAGCAGATCGGTTTTCGTCTCTCCAGCTACTAACCGTCCGAGAGGGTGCCATCTCGAGGACCTAGGTTGACTAGTGTACCTACTGAGCTCAAACCCTATTTCAAATTTTCAAATAAGCAGATCGGTTTTCGTCTCTCCAGCTACTAACCGTCCGAGAGGGTGCCATCTCGAGGACCTAGGTTGACTAGTGTACCTACTGAGCTCAAACCCTATTTCAAATTTTCAAATAGTGGGGGATCTCGAGGACCTGGGACTCCAAAGACTGCAGAAAATCCAAGTTAATCAAATTTTAAAATGCAACTTTTCTGAGGATTTGGGATCACCGGGGAACCCGCAGAAAGTTCAATCAAACATCATTAGAATGACAATTCTAAGTCTTGGGAAGAAACTTAAGAATTTTTAGACAAATTTTCAAAGTGTATTTGCGAAGGAAATGTATCCAATCACAAGCTCAAATTTCCCTTTGGGGATGGATTTTGAATGACACATCCCGAGTGTTCTACAAAAAAGGTTGTCTTAAAAGTTTTTCAAAAGGGTTTTCCTTCATCCAAGAGGGCTTCTTACCATTTTGGAAAGGCTTTTCTTAAAATTCAAATATGCTCACAGGAAACCTAACCTTGAGGTTTCGGGATCATTCGAGATGCATACAATCCGACTAATCAGAGAAGGCATTTTAAAAGGGACCGTAATTCGGGCCAGGTCAAAGGCTCATCAAAGGATATTCATTTTGAGGCTTAGAAATGAATCTTGATCGACAATAGCTTCTTCGGGTTTACAAGTCAAGAACCCCGAAGACATGATAAGATAGGATTGTACTTACCTCTTTTAGCGGTAGCTTCCGATATGATTTCTTGCATCAACCCGAAACACCTCTTAGATCAGAAAAGTTTTGGTGACAGGTTGTATCTTGGTTTAAGGTGGGCTCTTTAAGAATGGCCATATTTTCGGAAAGAGGGGTGAACTTTGGTGATCACCTTGACATTCTTCCAGCATTCATTTGCTTTTGCAATTGATTCATGATCATTCTTTCTTCAATTGATTTTGAGGATTTTCCTCTTTTCATCTTGCTGATTTTTTTTTCAGAATTCGCCCCTTTTCGGGATGCTCTTTTCATGGGCTTTAGCCTTGCTTTTACCAGGCACTTTGCTTTTTCTAGCCCTTTCATTCTTCATCATTTTTACATTGACCGGCTCTTTTGAGACCAGTATCAAAAATTCTTCCAAATTATGCATCTTGACTTATTGCCGGTAATTCCTTTGCTTGCCCCAGTGTGGGGAGGGTGATCACCAATAAGGGTTTAGAAACGAATATTCAAAGGTTCAAATTGGCTCTTCAAAGGGTAAGTATTTGGGGATATAGAAATGAAGTACTTTTCTTCACTTTGAGGTGTTCCAAGTCTCGCCTAGAAATCACCTGAAGCTATCACAAAAAGATTAATGCAGGTTAGCACAATAAAGTCTTATCTGATCTTTTCTCCAAAGAATCATCCAATGAACCTCCAAACATGCCCCGGTGTGGGGTGATTCTTGACAGGGTTATATTCATAAAATTCCCCCTTTTGGCTCTGATTGGTTATCAAGGGATATAAATGTGTATGGATAATTTTGAAATGGAAATGCCTTTCATCATTTCAATCCATGTAATCATCGCGAATGATCCCTACGTCCCAAAATTAAGCTCTTTCGCTCCATCACTCTCACTCATCACTCAAGTGTATCGGGGACGTGTTTAAGGACAAAGTTTGCCTCTTTTCATCGAAGGATCGAGTCTTTTGAAAAACCTTCAAAACAAGCCCTTTTATAGAAACTCGGGGTATTTCATCAAAAATTCATCATTCGCAAAAATCTTCATTGAGAGGGTATTCAAAAGACGTTTCTGAAATTTGAAAGGAATGTTTCTTTGAAAAAGCTCTGTTGCTTTACAAATCCAAATTTTTCTTAATTTCAAGCACGACGGTGTATGAAAATACTTTGTAAAGGAGGAGAACCTCAAACCTGTCTTCTTCAAATATTGACTTCTGTCCCCTGTAAAAACAAAAGGAAACAATCAGTTAAAGATATTCAAAATTTTCAAATCCCGGAGCGACTCCTTTCTACCTCCTTCGGATATCGACTCCCGTTTCCCGTAAAAACAAAAGGAAACAAATCAGTCAAAATGTTTAAAATTTTCAAATCCCGGAGCGACTCCTTTCTACTTCCTTCGAATGTCGACTCCCGTTTCCTGTAAAAATAAAAGGAAACAAATCAGTCAAAATGTTCAGAATTTTCAAATCCTGGAGCGACTCCTTTCTACTTCCTTCGAATGTCGACTCCCGTTTCCCGTAAAAATAAAAGGAAACAAATCAGTCAAAATGTTCAGAATTTTCAAATCCTGGAGCGACTCCTTTCTACCTCCTTCGGATGTCGACTCCTGTTTCCCGTAAAAACAAAAGGAAACAAATCAGTTCGAGATATTCAAAATCCGTGATCCAAAGTAACGTATAACTTCCCTTTTGATCAATTGCTCTGCAAAGCTCTTCACGATTCCCGGTCCACCTACAAAATACAAACGTATGCAAATGCATGTATGCAGATGTCATGCGAATGCAAAATTCTATGTGACTCGGATCTGCTTATTAATCGCTCCGAAGCTCAATTTTATTTCAAGAGTAATATCTCTTCACGGCGTCTGCATTTACTGGACTTGTCAAATCTTCTCCGTCCATGTTTACAAGTATAAGAGCTCCCCCGGATAAGACTTTCTGAATCACGTAGGGGCCTTCATAATTTGGCATAAATTTGCCTCCTGGGTGTTGTGCATTTGGAAGCATTTTCTTCACAACTAGCATCCCCGCTTCAAAATTTCTCGGGCTTAACCTTCTTGTTAAAAGCTCGGCCACCTTCTTTCGGTAGCTTTGACCATGACAGATAGCCCTTAATCGCCTTTCATCAATCAAATTCAAATGTTCGTGTCTCCGCCGGTCCCACTCATCCTCTCGTGAGTTCTATTTGAGACAGGATCCTTAAAGAGGGGATTTCCACCTCTACCGGTAGGGGACCGCTTCCATACCGTATACCAAAGAATAGGGAGTTGCCCCGGTTGAAGTACGAATGGAAGTTCGGTAGGCCATGAGAGCATACGGCAATCTTTCATGCCAATCTCTATATTTCTCAGCAGTTTTGGCCAATATCTTCTTGATGTTCTTGTTTGCCGCTTCCACGACTCCGTTCATTTGGGGGCGGTAAGGTGAAGAGTTAAGGTGTCGTACCTTAAATTGTTCCAATAATTGATCGACAATCTTGTTATTCGGATTAGAGCCATTGTCCGTAATGATGGCTCTTGGCACTCCATATCTTGAGATGATATCTCGCTTGATAAACTTAGCCACACTATTCGCGGTGACATTGGCATATGAGCTGGCTTCAATCCATTTAGTGAAGTAGTCAATAGCCACCAAAATAAAGCGATGTCCGTTTGAGGCCTTTGGGTTGATAGGGCCAATCATATCAATTCCCCACATGCAGAATGGCCATGGCTCTGACACTTGATGTAGCTCGGTTGGCGGCGCATTTATCCTGTCGCCGTATACCCGGCATTGATGACAGGATCTAACATGCTGGTTGCAATCCGACTCGATAGTCAACCAAGAATACCCGAGTCTCATGATCTTCTTGGCGAGGAGGTGGCCATTCATATGCGGTCCACATTCCCCTTCATGAATCTCTTTCATAATGAGATTTGCTTCTTTGGAATTCACGCACCTCGGCAGGACCGAGTCAAAGGATCTCTTGTATAGGATCTGTCCGCCGAGGAAGAACTTAGATGCCATCTTACTTATGTATTTCTTATCTTCTGGTTGACTGTCCTGCAGGAATTTGCCCTTCGAAGAGGTAATTCTTGATGTCGTGGTACCACGGTTCTTCATCGGGTTCTTCTTCAATGACCATGCAGTATGCAGGTTGCTCTAAGATATCAATTCTTAATGGCTCTATCTCAAGACCATTTTGCACTTGTAACATGGCTGATAATGTGGCCAAAGCATCAGCAAAATGGTTACGAGTTCTCGCGAGATATTCAAAAGTGATCTCCTCAAAATATTGGATCATCTCCTCGAGGTACTTATGATAAGGAATAAGCTTGGGATCCTTTGTCTTCCACTCCCCTTGAGTTTGTAAAATGATTAGCATGGAATCTCCATATACCAAGCAGCTTCTTCACCTTTAATGAGATAGCCAATTGTAATCCTAGTATGCGAGCTTCATATTCGAAATGTTGTTGGTGCGGGGGAATACCAACTTTGCTGAAACTGGATAATGTTGATCTTCGGGGGATATCGAATCGCCCCAATGCCCGATCCAGTGAGGTTCACCGCACCGTCAAAGTACATTGTCCATTTGTCTTCCGATATATTCAGAATTTGACCTCCCTTGTTTCGCTCCGAAACGTCCTTAGGAGGATTCTCAGCTAGCATGTCAGCAATTGCTCTTCCCTTGACAGACTTACGGGGAGAGGTTTTGATATCAAACTCGAAAGAGTATTTGCCATTTAGCCATCTTTCCCAACAATGTTGGCTTCTCCAAAAGGTACTTGATAGGGTCATTTTCAAGGTGACCGGTTCTATATGATAATGCAGTGTATACTGCCTCAATCTGTGGAGGACCCAAACCAATGCTACACAAGTCCTTTCCACTGCTGGGTATTTGACTTCGGATGTTGTGAACTTTTTGTTCAAATAATATATAGCCCGTTCCTTATGATCCTTGGGGTTAGTTTGGGCAAGTAAAGCCCCCAAGGATTCATCATTGATCGTCAGATATAGAGTTAAAGGAATGTTAGGGATAGGAGGTACCAACACCGGAGGTTGCACCAAATATTCCTTGATCTTCTCAAATGCTTGTTGGCATTCCGCATCCCATTTCACCTTTGCACCTTTCTTTAGCAACTTGAAGAAGGGTTTCGCCGTTTCTGACGGTTGGGATATGAATCTGGATATATAATTCAACCTTCCCAGTAGACCCCTTACTTCCTTAACAGTGGTAGGAGTTCCTATTTCCCATATAGCTTTGATCTTGGAAGGGTCAATTTCAATACCACAACTGCTCACCACAAATCCTAGCAGCTTTCCCGATCTTGCACCAAATACGCATTTCGCAGGATTCAACTTGAGCTTATACTTTCTCAATCGATCAAATAACTTCTTCAGCACTTTAACATGGTCTTCTCCAAGTCTGGACTTGGCAATCATATCATCCACATAGACCTCAATCTCCTTATGTATCATGTCATGAAAAAGGGTCACCATAGCCCTTTGATATGTTGCCCCCGCATTTTTCAATCCCGAAGGGCATTACCTTGTAGCAGAAAGTTCCCCATTGTGTAGTGAATGAGGTCTTGATCTTATCTTCTTCCTTCAGCATGATCTGATTATATCCCGAGAATCCATCCATAAAGGAGAACAATTCAAAACCCGCGATGATCGTCGACGAGCACATCAATGTGCGGTAAGGGAAAATCATCCTTCGGACTAGCTTTGTTTAAGTCCCGATAATCCACGCATATTCTAATTTTCCCGTCTTTCTTCTTTACTGGTACGATGTTGGCGACCCAATCAGCATATGGGACAGCCTCGATAAATCCAACTTTAAGGAGCTTCATCACCTCTTCCTTGATCTTATCCGCCGGTTCGGGATTCATCCTTCTAGGTGATTGATTTACTGGTGTACAAGAAGGATTGGTGGGCGAGCATGCTCCACAATTTCACGATCTAGCCCCGGCATGTCAGCATATGACCCAGGCGAAAATATCTTGATATTCCTTGAGTAACGCCGTCATCCTTAAAACATCTCGTCTGCGGAGAGGTGTCCTCCTATTTTCACTTCCTTGACGCAATCGGAATCTCCCAGATTAATAGTGATGGGTTCTTCGGAAATAGGGGGTTTAGATTCTTCAAAACAATCCCATTCTTGCTTGATATCGCTCACATCAACCTCGTCTATATCAACTTCACATGCATAGTCATCGAGCTGATCCGAGTCACATATTAACCTGTTATGTATGGGTGGGATGACATGCCCGAAATGCACCATGAAAGGTTAGTATTCAAAGATGATAAAATTGAAGGATGCATGATTCCTATCATGAAAACATTTTTCAAATTTCAATTTTCTTAGATAAGGAAAGGAGAACTAGTCCACGATCTTCCGGACATCCTGGTTCTCAAAAGCTGTTTAAAACCCTAGATCATATGGCGGATCGGGCCTCAAGTTTCATGGTAGAATCAATTGTCATCATCGGACCAATCCGTTGCTCCACATGTCTCGTAATCAAATTTGAAATGTTTTTCATTAATAGATGCAACTAAGAACAATACAAGATCTTGCACTTCCCGGATCACAGCATGTGACCCAAAGGGTGCTAAAACATCAAAAAGCTTTAAAGCAAATGCAGTAATCAAAATGCATTAAAAGATAAAGTTCGGAAAGAGCCTTTTACTCGGGGGGTGGGGAAATCATCGTCCGGCTACTCAATTATCACGTTCACCCGATTATCCGAGAACGGGTTGAATAAGTCCGGCTCGCATTCTCGAAATATCCTCATCTTCCAGCCATTTGCCTCCCTTAGAGAATACCTCGAATAAAGGGTTTAGGAGCATTTTTCCTCTAGCTTTCCATACATCGGTACCTATGAAACGGCCACCTTGGCGTCCACGGCGTCCACGGTCTCCATAACGATTGTTTCGACCTCGGCCTCGACCTATGTTATTTTCCGCTATTCCATTATAACCCGGACCAACCTTGTGGTCATTTGAGCCTAAATTCAAAGGGTTACGGATTCCCCGACCATATTTCCCTAATCCAAGACCCGGAATAAATCCATTCGAGAGTAGCACTTTTCCCGCCATAGTTGCAGGTCTCGAAAGCTCGGGTATAGCCACCTTTGCATTTGGTGACACATGCATGACGTATACAATGTCAAAGGTGTGATAACTCAGCTCCTCCTCTTTTGAGGGTTCAATGTAAGGGACCATCCCTTTTAAAGCGGCCCGATGTCCTGTCTCGCCATGGACGGTGATCAACTCGACCCTTGACCACAAATTTTAACTTTTGATGCGAGAGAGGAAGGTACCGCTCCGGACACATGAATCCACGGTCTTCCCAGGAGCAAGGTGAAGGCGCTTGGAATATCCAATACTTGGAACGGTATAGAGAAAGTTACCGGTCCAATGTCAATGTCCAGCTCAATCTCTCCTACAACATTCTTGGAGACTCCATCAAATGATCGGATGGTGGCCTTGGATGTATTCACAAAATCTTCATTGATCCCCAAGCTTCTCAAAGTGCTTAGTGGACACAGGTTGAAAGCGGAACCATTATCAATCAAGACGTGAGGAACCTCCTTCCCGTGACACCTCACGGCTATGTAGAGGGCTCTGTTGTGAACTCGCCCTTCTTTCGGGAAGTCTTCGTCCGAGAAGGATATCTCGGTCCTTCGAAGGATAGCACCCACAAAGTTTCCTAATTGCACTTCGTTAATTGTTTCCGAACATGCACCTCATCCAGCACTTTCAAAAGGGCATCCTTGTGCTTTTCGAATTTTTGAAGAGATCCAAGTAAGGAAATGCGTGCGGGCATCTTCCGCAGCTTGGTCAACGACCTCATATTCACCGGTCCTCACAACCGATTGCAACTTCTCAACCTCTTCCGCAGTTGGGACTCTCTTTTCGTAATCCGCTTCTCTCGGGGGATAACATCTTCCGGATCTCATTATGGCGTCAATCTCGCCCGTTCCATAATCCCAGTGAAGCGCCCTTGAATTATACTCCTCCACAAGCGGCAACTTAATCTTCACCGGTATGATCTTTTTCGGTGGTGATTCGGATGTTGATGGTTTTTCCGAACTAGAAGTTTCCAATTCCCAGCTATCAACTTTGTTCAAATCAATCACGAAACGAATTGGGGCATCTATCATCCCAATCATTTCATCCTCATGAACATCCTCGGGGTTATGTTCTGGACCGGGCCTTATCGGCGTGGCATTTTCTTCATCCAGATCTCTCTGCCTTTCCCTTCTGACTCTTAGGATAATCCCCTCAATTCTCATACCGATTTCCACCGGATGTTGGAATGAGGAGTAGGTATATGCATACATACGGTCAAAGTATTCCGCCGGAAGTGACTTCAATACGAACTCCAACATTTCTCTCTCTAACAGCGGCGGTTGCACCATCACGGCGTGTTTCTTCCACCTTCTAGCGAAAAGTTCAAAACTCTCGTCTTCCCCTTTCCGGATATTCAACAGATTAGCCTTAGTGAAATAACCTCTGATTCCAGCTTCAAAGTGTCGTATGAAGTGCTCTGATAAATCCTCCCGGCTCGGGACCCGGTCTAAGTCAATTAACTGGAACCATACCAGCGCGGGGCCCGTTAAACTATGTCCGAAATTCCGGATCGGTGTTTCGTCATCTTCATGATGGCCAACCATTTGGCGAAGATAGTATGAGACATGCACCGGGAGGACACCTGGGCGCTATTATACTTCGTGCGGAAGACCACTCTCGGGTTCACACCTTGGGGCGGGACATTTCTCGCTTGGGTGAGTGGCGTAATCAGCTCCTTCAACTCATCCATTTTCCTCGACACGTCATCTCCTTGCTCTTGCAGTAGAGCGATCTTTCGATTCTGTGTCTCCATGGTCCGCCGTATCTCCGAATCCGCATATTCTCTTCTATTCTTGTGGTGTTGTTCCTGGCCATTAATTGCGATAATTCTGCTACCATAGTCGTCAAATGACGTATATGTGTTTCAGATTAGAAAGTCGCATATCAACCTCTTGGTTCTTCTCGTTCATCCCGAGGAGCCGCTTGGTCCTTAACTTCATCGATCGTTCCCACAAATTCGTCACTTGTGGGGTCATCCATTCCACCCCACCCATCGGGGACTACATCTCCGAATTGACAAAAAAGCTTGGGGGTGCCGAATACAACACTTTAAAGTTGTAACCCCCACTATCTTCCCCCAGGTTATCAACTATTTCGCCCCTCTCTAGGGCTTTCTGCAAAAATCTTCTATCGCCTCGGCGTGCTTTGTCCAGACGGATCTCATATTCGTCTATCTCTTCAATTTCTTGACCATCTTTGATGCTCATCAAATATCCCGAGGGTATTTTCAAAAGAGCTCCCCTCGTAGGTTTCATTGCGAACTCCTCGGACAAAGCATGTCTACCGCCACGTAGGTCCCCTTGAAAGCGACATTTTCCATTCTTCCTATGACGCCCAAGCTAATCAATTTTTCCAAGCAAGCCTCTTTTTGCTCCCGGGAAATACTCTCTCCTTCCGGGTATTGCGAGGCCAATGTCAAGATATCCCGCATTTTATCCATATTCACTATGAACTCCAGTAACCTCCTCCTCTTCATCTCCAAAGATCGCGTTCACCTCGCGATGCTCGGTAGCGGGTTCCGCTGCACATTCGGTTCGGCTTTATCAAACTCCAGAACTTTTCCGTCGATCAATGCTTGCACCTTGAACTTCGGAGCGAGACAGCTTGTCCGCGTTATGCCCCCTTTCTCCCATATGGTATACACACGTCCGGGTCTCATCATACCCAGGAAATTTTGGCGGGTGAGCTCGAGGTGGCTCTTTTGCAACTAAACGATTCTCCAAAAGCATGGGTAACAATTTGGATAATGGTCGGGGTAGTGGGGTGAAAATAACTGGGTTCTTCTTTCTGAATTCCGGTGGTTTGGAAGCGGTCCAGGAGGACGTTCCTTGGGTAAGAATTGAAGGCGAGAAATTTCTGGGTTTTAACGGATTAGGGACAAAAGCTACTTCTCCAGTTTGCTCCCTAATATCCCTTCTCAAAGGGTATTGGCGTTTGAAAGGCGTCTCAGGTATCTTCTTTTCTCTTAATGCCCACTCGTGGCGCTCCGCCACCTTGATCGGGTGCGCAAATGTCCGACACCCATAAGTGTTCGGTTTGTCGAAAAAATCAAATGGAAGGGCCTTGAGAAAAAGGTCTATTAGTTCTTCTTCCGGGACGGGCGGCTTTACCCGCACGGCCGGTGCTCTCCATCTCTGGGCGTAGGCGCGAACGGCCTCGCTCTTTCCTTTTATGGTCCTTAAAAGGTCCTCTCTAGTTAGGGCGGTCAAAGTGTTAAACTTGTATTGCCGAAGGAACTCGTCTCGCCGGTTTATCCCAATCGGCGAGCCTCTCGGCTCCAATTCAATGAACCACGCCCGGGGGCTGCCCCGAGATAGGCTTTCCTGGAAGGTGTTAACCAATAGTGGAATGTTGTCGAGAACCGAGACATTCGGCGCAGATAATACTTCAAGTGCGCCTTGGGACACCCCGGTCCCATTATATCTCCTTACAAAGTCGGTTCCTTGTAATCAGCGGGAACCTCTATCTTTTCGAACGGTGTAACCTTGTCGAATCTTGAGAGTTCATAACCCCGACTCGCCAAACACTCTTCGATCTTAGCGAGCCTCTTAATTTCCTCTTCCATTTTGAGGACTTGCTTCTCCTTTTTCTCCAGTGTCAATCACAATGGGAGGATCCTTAGGCGGTCTTTCCGAATTCGTAGTTGGATTAGCGGCGGGCGCCGGATTAGCGTTTGCTCCATCGGATGGCTCCGCAGGAGCTTGAGAATTAGGGCCAACGAGGTATCTCCCCCGGCTTGCAATCATCATTGCCTTCATCTCCGCCACCATTGTGGCGATCACATTCATTTGATTCTCCGGATTACCCACACGAGGTGCGAGCTCTTCTTGTTCCATCCTTAACTTGCGCGTTTTGCTACGAGTCCTCGTATTTATCGCTCACCTGTTTTCGGGATATCAAATCAGTATGGGAAATATTAAAGGATTGGAGACATTGATCCGTGGTAATTGACTTTTCTATATGTATGCATGAAATGCTCATAAAAGAAATAGTATGTATTTATTACAAACCAAATTGTTCAAAGGTATCTAAAAGATAACAAATATGTAAAATCTAAATGGGGGAATGGATCTATCCAAGTCGGGGACGCTTCCACTCTTCTTGCTCTTCTGATCCATCGGAATCCCACAAGTATGGGTCTTCTCCTTCTTCTGACATCCACTGCTCCGGATCCTCGGGAATGTACGGTTCTACTCCCGGTACATATGGTACTATGTACTCCGGCTCATATGACTCTACTTCTTCAATCCGAGGAGATACGCACTCGGGTACATATGGCTCTACCATTGATTGGCGATACTCCTTAAACTTCTGGATATACTCCTTGGAGGCCCCGTGAACGTTCATCTCATCGTCCAAATAGTCCGGCCATTCGACTTGTTGCAGTGGGGAATTCTTCAAAGCGTGAAGAATAAGCTTGATCCGGGCCCGATATAACTCCTTTGTTTCCTTAGTGAGCTTTCCTCGTGTCATATCAAATGAGAAAATCCCGGGACAAACATCCGGTGGTATCTCTTGTAGAACTCCAAATTGTCTCACCACTCGAATGGGGTAATACGCCACGCAGCGCGGTACATCCCAATAAGGGGATAGGGCTATCTTCAATACCCGCAATGCGAGCTTCTAGTATCTTGGGCCAAGTCAAACGCCATCCGATATGTTCGGGTTTCAAATTGTCCAATAGCTCAACCCACTTTTTGAATGAGTACTTGGGTACAAGGGATTGACACTTAAGAAAGGATCTAAGAGGGTGAACGTGCTCGTTGATCTCATAACACCCCACTCGGAGTTGGAAAGTTTTTATATGAGAGGTGAACCACAAGTGGAGTAATCCACTAGACGCTTGGAAAACAGCCTTCTTTGAAGATTTGGAACGATTCAGGGAGAGAAAAGTCTCGGCTAAGATCATGTACGAATAATCCCAGCGACAACATGCTTGTCTGGCTATATGGGTTATGGAGGGGTCAAAAGTAGTTCTAGAAGTCGGGAATAGAACGAATGCAAAGAAAGCCAAAATGAACACCTTTCCCGATTTATGACCGGTTTCAGTGGGTAGAGAGGAATAATTATCGAAAAGGAACGAGAATGTGAATTTGTTGGAATTGGACTTGTAAACTTTTTCAATCTCAGAAGTTTTAAGGCGAAGGAAACTCGATAACGAACGAGTAGAGTCCATGTCCAAAGGAGGTTGAGCTATACGTTCTTCAAATTTGGCCCCGATAATAGCGGTATACTCCTCCAGCGTAGGGGTCAATTCCAATCCTCGAAAGTTGAATGTCATTGTTCGCGCGTCCCATGCCTTGGTTAGTGCTTGAATGAGCGCCGGTTGGTATTCCACTTTGATCAAATCTACAAGTCGTCCTAAACGTCCTTCCACATAGGCTTTGTTGACGATGTCGAAGCGATCCCACCATATAGCGAGTTCCTTGCGCGGTATTGGGATGACTTTGATGTCTCCATTCCCCATGATCTAAAAAATGCAACAATGATGATCCTAAAGTCAATTACCACAATTTAATATGCATATGCATGTAATGTGATGTAAATGTGCTAACCAAATTCCATGTCATCTTTTGGTAACATGAGGGTCAACTACTCCCACTTGACCCAAATAAGCCAAATAGGGTAGTTATGGACCTAATCTCACCCAAAGATGGCATGTAATTTGATTAGGATCGTTTAAGCGTAATCGGGGTAGAAAGTCGCTCACAAATTGACAACTCATGGAATTTACAAGTCAAACACAATAAAGTCAAAATAGGTAGAACATGACAGTATTTAGAGATGTTCGGACAATAAATGTCGATGAAAGTACAAAATATAATGAAACCTAGAAAATGCCCCAAAGTCGTACTAATCTAGACAGTCGTAATGATATCCTCATCCGATGAAATCTCTACTATCTCGGGAAGCTTGATATCTTCTTCATCATCGGAGGATATGGTGATGACTTCCTTCTTCTTAATCGGGGAATGCTTTGGGGCTGTCTTGGTCGCACGTGGCTTTCTTGCCAACTTCATGTACAACTTCCGGACTCTTTCTTTCTCGCGCTCAAGCTCCAAATATCGTCCACATTGGGTATAATCGCAGCTCTCACTACGGATGCGGTTCCGTCCATTGAGCTCTCGTCCGTGAACAAATCCGAAAACTCGGAATGTAGCGGGTACTCGGTCCTCGCGTCGAATGGTCCTCCGCTCCCATGTGAATACATCGGGTACATCAACACGACTTTGAGGCGCCATCTATCCTAAAAAAGGAAAAATTGACTTTCAACCCCGATCGCTTAAACGATCTTACGAATTGTGATGAAATGTAGTGCGAGATGTATGATATGCAAAATTTAAATTTACAAGTTCAAAATAAAAAGGGTAGAAAGCCTTACCAACCGATGTTACTCTTTTTTATTTTTTGGTTTTAGGTATACCAACCATCCATTTCACATGCGCATGAGACAGGTGAGGTTTAACTCTAAAGAAATCAAAAAGGCTCGGGTATGGACCTAAAAAGGCTCCCGCTATACAAATCGATGGGCCGCCCACAAGCGCAATCAAACAACAAGTGGGTAGGACCATCAATCTTGCATAGCGAGTGGGATCAAATATGGTCAACCCAAGTGCAATCAAACACAAGAGCTTCGCATACCGATCCCTATCTATGGCGACCTAAGAGGTGATTTCGCGGCTCGGGTTTAGGCGCTTGTGTGTGCAGTGTCGTGATCCTCACAATATGCAAGACATGCACCACAATTTATATATTCAAAACACCGCTTCAAAATTTGCATAAATAAACAAACAATCCAAAACTCCATATCTGCATCAAAAATGGTTAGCATAGACGCCACCCCTTATAACTCCCATCCGCATCAACATTTAACACTTTTTTTGTTAGTGGACGTACCTCATCTTCAAGAGCATCTGCAGAAAACGAGGTTAGAAAACAATCAGCATTTTTATCGGCTTAAATCCTCTTAAAGATGTCCCCAGCGGAGTCGCCAATCTGTCGCGACCCTCTCCGTCGGATCATGTCCCCGGCGGGGCGAGTAGGGTTAACGAGTCGATCCCCCTTTTATATATATTTACTTTTTTTTTTTGGGATCGCGGGTCTCTCCCAAGACCCATTACTCGAATCGCGATGTCGGATAAAATTTATAAAATATCGAAATTGACCTTGTGTGGTCGGGTGGCATGTGCGGTGTGTACATGCAATTTTGGAGTCGCCACCGATCGATTTATTGGAAGGTACGATCGGAAAACCTTACCGAGCGGTCGGGAGAAACCGTTCGGTTCCGCGAAAAACCGGGAGATTTTGGGTCGGGGACTTGGTTACGCCAAATTTCATATTCGACGCCCTTTCGGTTACCGATGTCGATTGTTTTTCTAACCTAAGATTTCATGCAGATGTAATATCGGGTGAGGTAGGCCCTAACGGTTCTAAGTTTTCACGCAGATGGGAATTTTCTATCCTAATCAATCACAATCAGAAAAATTAGTGCGCAATCAAAGTCAATACAATTGATCAAATCAATCAAACAAGGTTCGATATGTCTAAAATGGCCCTATCGGCCCATACAAAAATCAAAAATTGGGTGTCGGGGTGATTTGGTAAAAATTTGGGGCGGAAGGCCCGGAAGGGTAGAATGGTCATTTTTGGGGTTTGGGACCGAAAATCACAAAATTTCGATTTGGCCAGTTGAATGTGGCCATCTCTCATTTTTTGTGATTTTCTTGAATTTTTCTAATTTTTTCTATTTTTTGGAATTTTTATTTATTTTTCAAAAATATTGGAAATTTTCCGGATCGAAATTAATCGATCCTCGAAGTCTCAAAAATTTTCGATCCAGACTTTATGAGTCCCGAATCGATCTAGAAATTTTTAGAAATTTTTTATGAAAATCGGGGAATTTTTATGAATTTTCTAAGTATTTTTACAATTTTTTTGGATTTTTGAAATTTCTTTTTATTTTTTATTATTTATTATTAATAAACCGGACCGGGTCAACCCGGTCAATGACCGGTCAACCCGGTCCGACCGCCTCGGACTCACTCGCAATACATAAAACGGCACCATTCCTATTTATACTATTTATTTCTATATTTTTTGATTTTCTAAAACCTAATTCCTAATATTCGAAAATATGTAAAAAGAAATGGACGGCCGAGATCGATCCGTGAATTAATCTCAGCCGTCCGAACACCAGCAAACAAAACGACGTCGCCTCGGTCACTCTCAAAACGACGCCGCATCACTCGAACTAAGCGGACGGCCACGATTAGATCTTGAGGCCCAATCTGAGCCGCTCATCCCTTCTTAAGTCTAAAACGACGACGCACTCGGCCCTCGTCCCTAAACGGTGTCGCATCTTTTAAACAAATGAACGGCTGTGATTTGTTCCAGATCTAATCTGAACCGTCGACCTATCTCTGCTCAAAACGACGCCGAATCAAATATAACGCCGAACGGCTGCGATTAACCCTAGATCGATCTAAACCGTTCATTCACTATCTCGTCCTAAACGACGTCGTGCACTTTATAACTTAAACGACACGTTTTTAATTTTTCGTATTTTCTATCTAATTATCTAATTTCTAAAATACAAAAACCAGATCCGACGGCCCAGAATTAAACTCACCTAATTATCTGGACCGTCGGATCGGATCCGAGTCAGCCCGCTCGCGCCAACGGCCGAGCCGACTCGCATCCGACCTGGACCAATGGCGGGATGACACCTAGACTCTTTGACTTGTTGACCGTGCCACGTCGGCATCGTCGTCTTCCTCGCGACGACGCCGAACGGACGGCCGAGAAACTCTCCGGCGAGATCCAACGGTGAGATCTCGCCGGAATAGTCCCAAACCAACTCGAATCCTCTCGTCTCTCTTCACGACCAATATATCTCAAAATTAGAGGATTTCATCTACTAAATCGTGAGAAACCGACCAAGCACGATCGCGGCAATCGGGACTTCAAACACGCAGCATATAGCATAACAATCAAATCATATCACACGAAAGCGAAGAGGAGGTAAGTGAACTTACCTCGAGCTCGGATCGAGCTCGCAGGTGCGAGATGACCGGCCGTTGTTCGGCCGGACCGAGCAAGGTTGGAGGTTCAACTCGAGTGATTCAAGGGAAATCGATGCAAAAACGAAGTGCGATTGTGGTTAGGGATGCATGAGGATAAAAACGCCCATATTAATTGAAAAAATCATGCTCGCAACAACGGTATGCCATGATCGTGCAGTGACAAAGTCTAGAGTTCGACTCACCGATCTAGGCGGTTTCGGGCGGCGATACCGGTGGCGATAGCTTCCTCAAGCTTCGGACGAACTTCCGGAGGCGGTTTCACAGCTTGGAATGGCCTGGATTGGCCGGACAACCGACTTGCAGAACTAAGATTGAAGCTCCGGCGATGGCGTCGCGCGAGAGCTCGTCTCTCTCTCTAACTCTCTCTCTCTCTAATCTGTTAGGCTTGTGCGAGCAAAATGAGCCTCCCCCGGGATCGAGAACCTTCTTGGCTATTTATACCCAATCTTTGAAAAAAATGCGCGCGCGGGAGCTTGAGTCGGCGAGGTGATTCACGTGTGGTCACGTGACTTAAGGCCGCCGGACGGTGACGGAATCGTTAGGATTCCGTCCAACGTCCGTCGGGTCTTTGGTTGAGCTCAAACGAGCACTAATCGCTCACAAATTCTAAAAGGTTGACTTTCGGTGTGCCGGAGCTTTGATTGGCAATGCCGCCGTCCTCCGGCGACGATTGACGGTGCCACCGGCAGCGACGCGACGAGCTTCGACCCGAGCTACCAAACCCCCATATTTATTGGCTCAATTGGTGTCGAATTGGACGTCGATTTGGTCATTGAAACTCAACGTTCAAACCTGCAAAATGCACAAATCTGTGAGGAAGATGACACTATTCCCGGCCGGTTCGACCGGTCCGACCGGGAGGTCGACCGGTTCGAACCTGGTTCGGACGTGAATTTCATGCAATTTTCAAAATTAAACAAAATCGACTGGGAATTTTTGCAATTAAACTTCAAAATTGAACTTAGGGGCCTGAATTCTGTATAAAAATGTGATTTTGCCCAAAAGTTCATGTCAATTTGCACAAAAACCCCAAAATTTTCTATTTGTCCAAATTAGGGAAATGTTCAATTGGATGTCAATTTGACCAAATTGGACTACGAGACCTATGCCAATTGATTTGAAATGTATGAAAACATAGGGGAACGGTCCAATTTTACCATGATAGTCCCTCAATTAAAAGTAATTTCAAAATTGGCCAATTGAGGGGCTAAATTGCAAACATTTTGGGGATTTTGTGCAATCTGTGCAATTCGCGCAATTTAGGGTGCAATTGTTCAAATTGAAGTTCAAAGGGATTGCAATTGAATGTCTAGACCTAAAATGTGCAAAAATTGCAAATAAAAAGACTCAATTGGTATTTTTTTATGCAAATTCAACTCTAGGCATAGTGAAGAAACACCTAAAATTGAACTTAATTTTCAATTTTTCTTGAGATCAATATGAAAATGGAATTAAAAGAAAAATATTGGATATTTTTGTGTATTTTTGTGACCTCTAAAAGTATTTTTATGATTTTTCAAAGATTTTTCCTATTTTTCGAAAATATTAAAAAATGTGAAAAATATGAAAAATTACTTTTTGTTCCAAATTGGTTCCTTATGCTTGGCCAAGGCTTCCAATGTTGATTTTTTAATTTTTTGATTTTTTGTAAATTTTTGGTAAATTTTGGAAAATAAAACTAAAGGAAAACCGACTAAAAATTCGTGTGTCAACAATGATATGATCGCCAAATCCAAACCTAGAGAAGACCACGTTCAAGTATTGAGAAAATTGTTTGATCGGCTGAGGAAATACAAGCTCAAGCTGAATCTTGCGAAATGCGTATTTGGCGGCGGATCCGGAAAGTTGCTTGGATTTGTCGTGAGCAGTCGCGGTATAGAAATCGACCCTTCTAAGATCAAAGCCATATGGGAAATGGGGACCCCTTCCACTGTTAAAGAAGTAAGGGGGCTACTTGGAAGGCTGAATTACATATCCAAATTCATATCACAACCGTCAGAAACAATGAAGCCCTTCTTCAAACTCCTAAAAAAGGGTGCAAAAGTGAAATGGGATTCCGAATGTCAACAAGCATTTGAGAAGATGAAGGAATATTTAGTACAACCTCCAATCTTGGTACCTCCAATTCCTAATGTTCCTTTGACTCTATATCTGACGGTTTATGATGAGTACTTGGGAGCCTTGCTTGCCCAAACTAACCCCAAGAATCGAAAGAAACGAGCCATCTACTATCTGAGCAAAAAGTTTACCACATCTGAAGCTAAATACTCATTGGTGGAAAGAACCCGTGTCGCATTAGTGTGGGTTCTCCATAGGCTAAGGCAGTATACCTTGCATTATCATATCCAATTGGTTACTGAAAATGACCCTATCAAATATCTCTTGGAAAAACCAGCTTTATTGGGAAAGATAGCCAAATGGCAAGTGCTCCTTTCGGAGTTTGACATTAGAACCTCTCCCCAAAAATCTGTTAAAGGAAGAGCGATCGTTGACATGTTGGCTGAAAATCCTCCTAAGGACATTCCAGAGTGAAATGATGGAGGTTAAATTTTGAATATATCGGAAGACAAATGGACGATGTACTTTGATGGCGCAGTGAATCTCGCTAGATCGTGTACCGGGGTAGTTCTGATATCTCCCGAAGATCAGCATTATCCCGTCTCGGTCAAGTTGGTATTCCCATGTACCAACAACATTTCTAGATATGAAGCTTGCATACTAGGATTACAACCGGCCATTTCATTAAAAGTGAAAAAGCTGCTAGTGTATGGAGATTCTATGTTTATCATCTTACAAACCCGGGGAGCGTGGAAAAGAAAGGATCCCAAGCTCATCCCTTATCATAAATTTCTCGAAGAGCCGATCCAACATTTTGAGGAGATCACATTCAAGTACTTACCAAGAACTCAAAATCACTTTGCTGATGCTTTGGCCACACTATTGGCCATGTTACAAATGCAAGATGGCCTTAAGATAGAGCCGTTGAGGATTGACATCCTTAATTAACCAGCGTATCGCATGGTCATAGAAGAAGAACTTGATGAGGAACCATGGTATCATGATATTAAGAATTATCTGTTGAAGGGCGAGTTCCCACAGAACAGCCAACCGGAAGATAAAAAGTACATCAGCAAGATGTCTTCTAAATTCTTTCTCGGTGGGCAGATCCTATACAAGAGATCCTTTGATTTAGTCCTACCGAGGTGCGTAAACGCCAAAGAAGCAAATCTCATTATGAAGGAGATCCATGAAGGAGAATGCGGGCCACACATGAATGGTCATCTCCTCGCCAAGAAGATCATGAAACTCGGGTACTATTGGATGACTATTGAGTCAGATCGCAATCAACATGTTAGATCTTATCATCGGTGCCAAGTATACGACGACAAGATAAACGCGCCACCAAATGAACTACACCAAATGTCAGAACCTTGGCCGTTTTCTATGTGGAGGATTGACATGATTGGTCCCATCAACCCAAAGGCCTCTAATGGACATCGTTTTATTCTAGTGGCCATTAATTACTTTACTAAATGGATTGAAGCCAGCTCATATGCCAATGTCACCGCAAATAGTGTGGCTAAATTCATCAAACGGGATATCATCTCGAGATATGGAGTCCCACGAGCAATCATTACGGACAATGGCTCCAATCTGAACAATAAGATTGTCGACCACTTGTTGGATCAATTTAAGGTACGACACCTTAATTCTTCACCTTACTGCCCACAAATGAATGGAGCCGTGGAAGCGGCAAATAAGAACATCAAGAAAATATTAGCCAAGACCGCTCAAAAATATTGGGACTAGCATGAAAGATTGCCATGTGCTCTTATGGCCTATCGAACTTCGATTCGTACTTCAACCGGGACAACTCCCTACTCTTTAGTATACGGCATGGAAGCAGCCCCGCCAATAGAAGTTGAAATTCCCTCTTTAAGGATCCTTTCTCGGGTTGAACTCTCGGAAGATGAGTGGAATCAATAGAGGCATGAGCAATTAAATCCGATTGATAAAAAACGACTAAAGGTCATTTACCATGGTCAAAGCTATCGGAAGAAAGTGGCTAGAGCTTTTAACAAGAAAGTCAAGCCTGGAATCTTGAAGCGGGGATGCTAGTTGTGAGAAAAGTGCTCTCGGGTGCTCAACACCCGGGAGGCAAGTTTACACCAAATTATAAAAGCCCCTACGTGATTGGGAAAGTCTTATTCGGGGGAGCTCTTATCCTTGTAAATATGGATGGAGAAGAATTAGCAAATCCGGTAAATGCAGATGCCGTGAAGAAATACTATCCTTGAAATAAAATCAAGCTTCAAGTGATCGATGAGCGGATCTAAGTCACATAAAACTTTGCATTTGCGTAACATTTGCATATGTTTGTATTTTGCGGGAAGGCTCGGAGTCATGAAGAATCCTGCAGAGTGATTGATCAAACAGAGAATCATTTCTAATTTGAAAAATTTTGAATATCTCAAAGCGATTGGTTCCTTTTGTCTATCCGGGAAACAGGAACCAACATTTGAGGAAAACAGGTTTGAGGTTCTCTCCTTTTATGAAGGGTACTCGTCTCCATTAAAAGGTGTCATCATAGTTGACACCGAAAAATTTTGATTTGCAAAACCGAAAGGCCTCCTTTTAAAAGAAATATCCCCTTTAAATTTCACAAACAACTTTTCGAATGTATCTTTTGTGATGAAAGTTTCCTGAGAATGGTGAATTTTGATGAAAACGCCCTGAAGTTCTACAAAAGGATATGTCTTGAAAGCTTGACAAGAGGATGATCCTTCGGATGAAGAGAGGCAAGCTTTATCCTCAAATACGTCCCCGCTACACTTGAGCAATGAGTGAAAGTGACAGAGAGAAAAAGCTTAATCTTAAGACGTAGGGATCATTCGTGGTGATTATATGGATTGAAATGACGAAAGATATTCTCGTTTCAAATTTTCCATACACATTTATATCCTTTGACAACCACTCTGAACCAAAAAGGGAGAAATTTTTTGGATAAAATCCTATCAATGTCGCGACCCTCTCCGTCGGTCGGTCCCGGCGGTGGTGTAGGGTTAACGAGCCGATCCCCCTTTTATATATATTTTTTATGGGATCGCGGGTCTCTCCCAAGACCCATTGCTCGAATCGCGATGTCGGGTAAAATTTTTCAAATATCGAAATTGACCTTGTGTGGTCGGGTGGCATGTGCGATGTGTACATGCAATTTTGGAGTCGCCACCGATCGATTTGTTGGAAGGTACGATCGGAAAACCTTACCGAGCGGTCGGGAGAAACCGTTCGGTTCCGCGAAAACCGGAGATTTTGGGTCCGGGGACTTGGTTACGCCAAATTTCATATTTGACGCCCTTTCGGTTACCGATGTTGATTGTTTTTCTAACCTAAGAATTCATACAGATGTAATATCGGGTGAGGTAGGCCCTAACAATTCTAAGTTTTCATGCGGATGGGAATTTTCTATCCTAATCAATCACAATCAGAAAAATTAATGCGCAATCAAAATCATTACAATCGATCAAATCAATCAATCAAGGTTCGATATGTCTAAAATGGCCCTATCGGCCCATACAAAAATCAAATTTGGGTGTCGAGGTGATTTGGGTAAAAATTTGGGGCGAATGGCCCGGTAAGGGTAGAATGGTCATTTTTGGGGTTTGGGACCCGAAAATCACAAAATTTCGATTTGGCCAGTTGAATGTGGCCATTTCTCATTTTTTGTGATTTTCTTGAATTTTTTTTAATTTTTCTATTTTTTGGAATTTTTATTTATTTTTCAAAAATATTGGGAATTTTCCGGATCGAAATTAATCGACCCTTGAAGTCTCAAAAATTTTCGATCCAGACTTTATGAGTCCCGAATCGATCTAGGAATTTTTAGAATTTTTTATGAAAATCTGGGAATTTTTATGAATTTTCTAAGTATTTTTACAATTTTTTTGAATTTTTGGAAATTTTTTTATTTTTTTTTATTTTTTTTATTAATAAACCGGACCGGGTCAACCCGGTCAACGACCGGTCAACCCGGTCCGACCATCCGTAGACTCACCCGCAACACCAAAAACGGCGCCGCTTCCTCTTTTATATTTATTTTTCTATTTTCTAAAATGAATTCTGAATATTCGAATATAAAAGAAATAAACGGACGGCCGAGATCAACTTCGAATTAATCTCGGCCGTCGATTCGGCCTAGCTAAAACGACGTCGTGTTCTAACATTGAATGGGCGGCCACGATTAAGACATCGGATTCGATCTCGGCCGTTGTTCTATCACTACATGAAACGGCGACGCATTAAACATCTAAAGGACGGCCGCGATTCAAGCTAGAACCGATCCGGGCCGTTAAAACTCCTAAACCACAAAACGACGCCGCTTTCGGTCTTTTACACAAAACGTCACCGCATCACTTAACATCTTGGACGGCCACGATCTAACCTAAGCTCAATCTGAGCCGTTCAATCCCTATATGCCCTAAACGACGTCGCCTAACACTAACTAAAACGGCGCCGTTTCACCATTTCTTATTTTCTATCTAATATATCAAATTTTCGAAAATACTAAACGAAGATCCAACGGCTGAGAATCAAACCTACCTAATTTTCTCAGCCGTTGGATCGGATCTGAGTCAGCCCGCTCGCGCCAACGGCCGAGCTAACTCGAATCCGAGCTGGCCCTATCGTACGTCGACAACTCAACTCGTTTGACCCGCCGACCTGCCACGTCACCTTCTTCTTCTTCCTCGCGACGACACCAAACGGACGGCCATGGTTCCTCCGGTGAGATCTCGCCGGATCGACGTGAAACCACCGCCGATCAACTCCTCTCACCCCTCGGATCAACATAGTTGAAAATCAGACAATTCTATCCACGAAATCATAACTAATCAAACACACACAGTCTCGTAGTTGCAGAGTTCAATCACGAAGCACAGAGCACAATAGTTCAATTCTATTACAGAGAAGCTAGAAGAGGAGGTAAGGAAACTTACCTCGAGCTCAGATCGAGCTCGCGAGGGCTAGAATGGCCCGGCCGGTGCTCGGCCGGACCGTATGATGTTGGAGGCTCGACTCGGGAGATTTGGACAGAATCAATGCAAGAGTAAGTTGCGAACGAGGTCGGAGATGTAATAGGAGTAAATGGCACAAGGTAATTGCAAGAATGGAGTTCGGGAGGTCAAGTCGCCATGAATGCACAGTGAGAAAATTGAGAGCTCAACTTACCGATCCAGGCGGTTTTAGGCGGCAATATTGGTGGCGATAGCTTCCCCGAACTTCGGACGAACTTCCGGAAGTGGTTTCACGGCTTAGAATGGCCTGGATTGGCCGGACGACCGCCTTGCAGAACGAACTCCGGCGAGCTACAATGAAGCTCTCTAGACCTTCTCTCACTACTCGCTCTCTCTTTCTCTCTCTATTTTGTTAGTCTGCGAGCACGAATGAGCCCCTCTTGTTCTAGAATCCTTCTCGCTATTTATACTCGCGTTTGAACTTGAGCGCGCACGGACGTGAGCTGGCCGAGCTTCCTCCGCACGTGCTCGAGCATGCCAAATGGTCTAAACGGCGTTAAGAACGAAATGCGATTCCGTTGGACTCCGTTTGGTACTCCGGCGATGCCAATTATGCGCGAATTGAACCGAGTTTGCAGAATGTTGACTTTTTCGTATGGCCGGAACTTTGACCGGCTTGCCGGAGCTCCTCCGGCGACCATTGGCTCCGAGGTTGAGCTCAATCGACGGGTAATTACCTGAACAATAAAATGCCCGGGTCAATTGATCTAATTGTCGCCGATTGCCCCATCAATTTGCTCATTAAAATTCACCTAAGAACTGCCCATGTGCGCAGATATTCCGAGGAAGACGAATCATTACGGACCGGTCCGACCGGCGGTCAGGCCGGTCCGAATCGGTTCAGACAGTAATTTTTTGCAAAATTCCAAAATTAATCCAAATTGACTGGGAATTTCTGCAATTAAACCTCAAAATTGGACTCGGGGGCCTAGATATTATCTAGAAATGTGTTTTTACCCAAAATTTCCCATCAATTTATACGAAAACCCCAAAATTTTCAATTTGCCCAAATTGGGGAAAGTTCAATTGGATGTGTAATTGATCAAATTGGACCACGAGACCCACACCAATCGATTCGGAATATGTGAAAACATAAGGGACCAGTCCAATTTTGCCACGAAAGTCCCTCAATTGAGATTAATTTCAAAAATTGGCAAGTTGAGGGACTTAATTGCAAATAATTTGGGGATTTTGCCTAATTTGTGCAATTCGTGCAATTGGGGGTGCAATTGATCAAATTGAAGTTCAAAGGGACCACAATTGAATGTCTAGACTCCAAATGTGCAAAAATTGCAAATAAAAAGACTCAATTGGTATTTTTTATGCAAATTCAACTCTAGGCATAGTGAAGAAACACCTAAAATTGAACTTAATTTTCAATTTTTCTTGAGATCAATATGAAAATGGAATTAAAATAAAAATATTGGATATTTTTGTGTATTTTTGTGACCTCTAAAAGTATTTTTTATGATTTTTCAAAGATTTTTCCTATTTTTCGAAAATATTAAAAAATGTGAAAAATATGAAAAATTATTTTTTTGTTCCAAATTGGTTCCTTATGCTTGGCCAAGGCTTCCAATGTTGATTTTTCAATTTTTATTTTTTTGTGAATTTTTAATGAATTTTGGAAAATAAAACTAAAGAAAACCGACTAAAAATTCGGGTGTCAACAATCAAGAACCACCCCACACTGGGGAATATTTGGAGGTTCATTGAGTGATTCCTTGGAGAAAAAGATCAAGGTAAGACTTTATTGTGCTAACTTGCATCAATCTTTTTGTGATAGCTCTAGGTGATTTCTGGCGGAGGCTTGGGACACTTTTGAGTGAAGAAAAATACTTCATTTCTATATCCCCAAACACTCTATCCTTTGATGAGCCAATTTGAGCCATTATGATCTTCATTTCTAAACCATTGTTGGTGATCACCTCCTTATACTGGGGCAAAAACAAAGGGATTACCAGCAATAAGTCAAAAATATAATTGGAAGAATTTTCGATCATGGTTTCGAAAAGAGCCGGTCAATGTAGAAAAATGACAAGAGACAAAAGGGCTAGAAAAAGCAAAGTGCCTAGTAAAAGCAAGGCCAAAGCCCATTTAAAATGTCACGCCCCGTGTCCTTCCGGCGCGCCAACATCCCTCATCTTACGCTTATTTCTCCCAAGATCAACACGGCGATAAACTTAACGTAATGCGATATGCACATGCGGAAGCGATACAACACCCAAACAATAAAACTCAACAGAATGACTTAAGAAACCGGAGATTCAATAATATAAAAGCATAACATCCATACATAGAATAACATAGCAATACATCAAAGAGTTCGGGAGAGGGGTCAGTTACATCAAAAGGGGACGACCCAACTAGAAACTACACCTAGTCTATAGGTGCCCAAAAGACCCACAGTCACCTAAACCTAAAGGTTGGGTCCATCGCCATCCGACGGATCCTCCGCCTCGGGCTCTGACTCGGAATCCAGTGGCTCGTTGAACTCGTCCATCAATGCCTGCTCGGACTCGGTGGGCTCCTCCGACTCGCATCGCCATCTACAACCTCTCTGCGCTTGAGCCTCCTCTATCGGCTCCCGGTCAGACTCCATTGATTCTTCGGCGTCCTCCTCCTCCATCGATTCGGTGTCCGGGTTCTCGACTTCTCCATTCCAGGGCAAGCACTTAGTAGGGTCCAACTCCATGGGGTCTCCTTGCTCGTCCTCGTCGTAGGGCACGCCATAAATTTGAAGGGGTCCACCCATTCCTTCTTCTGCTCCCTTAGTCCGGGCCAAAAAGGTAGACTCTTCGCAAGCTCCACCTCCTACGTCTATCCGCACGGTGCTAAGGTTCCTATAGTACACCCTACCATCACCTAATACATATTTCGTCACTATGCGATTGATCCGTCTCGGTATCCCAAAAAGCGGCGGCGGCATCTTCGTGGTCGGTGGTCCGAAAAGTGGGTCCCACGAAGGGGTGAGATGAAAATCCCAGTAAGGTGGATCTAAGCCGACCCTAGGGTATAGTACCTCCGAGCTAATCAAACCAAGCTAAATAACCCATCACACACAAACAACCCAAATCAATATGAAATCAATTCAAAACCGACGACACACACTCTCTTAATCCCGATCAAACTTCTATACTATGGCACTTTAGACTTCGGGCATTACCGCAATTCGGTCACACGTGGTATCAACATCAAGTAGTCCATTTTCGGGCCCGCGTGTCAACGCTTCGGGCTCATAACACATCCTCTCAAACATCTAGCCCGCGTAACCACGCATCGGGCTTAAAATACGCACTTTCATAATCTGGCCCACGTAATAACGCATCGGGCTTAAAATATATTCTCGGTATGTATATATATATGTGTGCACACCGGGGTCTCGGACGCTTAGGAATATGCCCCATTAAGTCTCGGTCTCGGACAATCGGACGAATACGGCATCACTATGGCCTCGGACGACTTGATTGAATACGACCTTTATATCTCCTCGGTCTCGCACAATCGGACGAATACGGCATCACTATGGCCTCAGAAGACTTGATTGAATACGACCTTTATATCTCCTCGATCTCGGACAATCAGACGAATACGGCATCACTATGGCCTCGGACGACTTGATTGAATACGACCATTTATGTCATAGTATAATATAATCGACTATAAACCCCGCGTTTAACGCATCGGGGTACTAATACTCATAATTCACAACCAGAGGCTTTCATTAATAAATTTTATGATCGAGTATAACCAATAAGGCCCAATAGCACAACGTTCAATCGCGCTACCTAACACATGGTTCGCGCATCACAAATTTAGCCGATTCTCACCTTGACACTTTTAAAGGTTCGCATATCAATTTAGAACACTATGACACACCCACAATGCACCAATTCCATTCGGCCCCATCTAAGCCACATAACATCTCATTTTGCTCCAATCAAGTTCCCACCGATCCGGTACATACTCCAACATGTAACCTCACATTTCACTCACATGGCCAAACATATCATGGTCCCAACTCAGCAATTTTCCCTAATTTTCACAACAATTTCGGCAACAACAAACAAGATCACAACGTGCATCAACTCACATCCAATTCACGCCTAAGGCCGAATCTATCATGCTCAACCCATAACCCTCATCTTAGACCATCATTTAACACCCAAATCAACCAAGAACATGCTCATTTATCAACCCAATTTTCGGATCAATAGCAGGTCAGAATTTCCAGAACCGGCCTCCCCATTATCACGCCCAAACAGCCCATAAATCCTCCTAATCCATAAACTACCAAGCTCCTTAGTAACCCATAGTTCTAAGGAAGGATTAGAGCCACTTACAAGTCCTTTTTGGCGAAGAAACTCCGGCGGATGAGCGGCGACTACGCGTGACCAGATTTGAACCCAAGCTGTCCCCTTTGGTTCAAACAAGAGAGCAACACTTTTAGTCCATGAAATCCTCCCAAAATCCACCAATGAACCTCACTTAAACTACCCTAGATGATTGTGGCAAGATTTTAGCTCCTTACCTTCAAATGAGGAGCAAAACCGGCGAGCAACCTTTCCCGAACCTTGCTGCACCGGTGTCCAAAGAGGGGGAGAAGGGCGGTTCGTTGGTGGCGGCGGTGGCTCATGGCCTCTAGGGGAAGGTGAGGTGGTGGAGGTGGTGGTTGCAGCGCCTTGGGGTCGCCGGAGATGGGGTTTGCCGAGAGGGAGTGAGAGGGAGAGATGAGAGTGAGTTTGGGGAGTGAGTGAAAATGAGAGTGAGGGAATGAGAGGGAAGGTAGCTTCAGCCCATAAGAGAAGAGAGAGTGAGTGATTTGATGTGACATTTCGAATTCCGACCCCATTTCGAAGTTTATGATAAAATGGGCATTGATGCATTTCAGTAATCTCACTCGGAATTGATCACTCTAGAGACGACCGACCGAAGGGGAATGGCTGAATAGGATAGTACGCGGACTAAAGAACTCGGCCGCGGACTAGTATCCCGACCATAAGGATCGCCGAGGGTACATTCTAGGCCATGCAGGTCGATCTAAGATTAGTGTCAGAACAATCGGCTAGCGTCGTGCAAATGGACCGCGGGTGATTCCGCTATGCCATAGCATGATTTGCGGATGACCCCGAACCGATTCCCGACGATCACGTCCCGCCAGATCGAGCGGTTTCCTCGCGATTACATGACAACCAGGATCGCCGTGGTCCGAATAATTCTTAAACGTGATAAAAATCACGGGTCGATACACGTAACTCCCGAGAGCCACCCGTCGATCTGAGATACACTTGAGCTGCGATCGGCTAATTTTTAGCGCGAGGCGAACTTCGAAATCGGCGGCCGGGTATTTGAGAATTCCTATGCAAATAAATTGGACGTCGCCTCACCAGAGTTAATAAGGATTTTATATCGCAAGTATTAGTCGAAAAAGTGGAGATCAAATCGCGGGCAGAAGTGCACCCTGATCCCGAATTTCGTTCAAAGCATCTTGAGAAACCGCAAAGGAAAATTTTGGCCACTTCACCATCCCATCACTTCAGCCAATTATATCAAAGAAATGGAGAAGAAAAGTGCTCTTGAAGTGTCCAAGTCCCAAGACCCATTAAAACCCCAAAAACCCCATTACCTAACATTACTATTCATGTCCTACACCCACCCCCCACCATCTTGTCACTCTTGAATGAGGGCTAATCACTCAAATCACTCCCTCTCTCTTCTCTTGTGGGCTGATGCAAACCCCCTCTCACTCCCTCACTCTCATTTTCACTCTCACTCAAAACACTCTCTCAAGTTCTCTCATCTCTCCCTCTCACTCCCTCTCGGTACCTCCCATTTCCGGCGACCCCGAGGTGTTGCAACCGCCACCACCACCACCTCTCCTTTCCCTAGAGACCGTGAGCCACCGCCGTCGCCAACGAACCGCCTTTCTCCCCCTCTTTGGACGCCGGTGCAGCAAGTTAGAGGGAGGGGCTGTTCTTGGGGTTTTGCTCCTCATTTGAAGGTAAGGAGCTAGAATCTTGCCACAATCATCTAGGGTAGTTTAAGTGAGGTTCATTGGTGGATTTTGGGAGGATTTCGTGGACTAAAAGTGTTGCTCTCTTGTTTGAACCAAAGGGGACAGCTTGGGTTGAAATCTGGTCACGCGAAGTCGTCGCTCATCCGTCGGGTTTTCTTCACCAAAAAGGACTTGTAAGTGGCTCTAATCCTTCCTTAGGACTATGGGTTACTAAGGAGCTTGGTAGTTTATGGATTAGGTTGATTTAGGGGTTGTTTTGGGCATGAATCAAGGGAGACCGGTTCTGAAATTTAGCTTGCTGTGGTTTGAAGTTTTGGGTGATAAATGAGCATGTTGGGGCTGGTTCGGGTGTGTAGTGATGGCCTAAGATGGTGAGGACCGAATGTTGCATGATGAACTTGAGTTAGATGCCCTTTCGGCGCAAATTGTGCTAGTGGTTATGTTGGTTGTTAGCATCATGTACATTGTGGGATTGTGGAAAATTATGAGTTTGGGGCCATGATATGTTCGGCCATGTGAGTGAAATGCGAGGTTACATGTTGGAGCATGTGCCGGATCGGTGGAAACTTGATTGGAACAAAATGAGATGTTATGTGGCTTAGTTGGGGCCGAATGGAAATGGTGCATTAAAGAGAGTGTCATAGTGTTTTAAATTGATATGTGAACCTTGGAACAACTCGAGGTGAGAATCGGCTAATTTGTGATGCGCGAACCATGTGTTAGGTAGCGCGATTGAAACGTTGTGTTATTGGGCTTTATTTGTTACACTCGATCATGAAGTTTATTAATGAAAGCCTATGGATGTGAATTATGAGTATTGGTACCCTGATGCGTTAAACGCGGGGTTTATAGCCGATTGTATTATACTATGACATATCTGTATGCACTCATACCCCGATGCGTTAAACGCGGGGTTTGTGCCCGTCCCGATGCGTTAAACGCGGGATCGACCCGATGCGTTACTACGCGAGTCTATGAATATGGTCGTATTCAATCAAGTCGTCCGAGGCCATAATGATGCCGTATTCGTCCGATTGTCTGAGACCGAGTTTTTATGGGGCGTATTCCTAAGTGTCTGAGACCCCGGTGTGCACACGTATATATATATACCGAGAATATATTTTAAGCATGATGCGTAGTTACGCGGGTTAGATGATTGAGAGGATGTGTTATAAGCCCGAGGCGTTGAGACGCAGGCCCGAGAATGGACTACTTGATATTGATGTCACGTGTGATCGAATTGCGGTAATGCCTGAAGTCTAAAGTGCCATAGTATAGAAGTTTGATGACCGGATTAAGAGATTGTGTGTCGTAAGTTTTGGATTGATTTTCTTATTGAATTGAGTTGTCTCGTGTGTGCTCGGGTTAATTATCTTAGTTTGACTAGCTCGGAGGTACCATACCCTAGGGTCGGCTTAGATCCACCTTCTCGGGATTTTATCTCACCCCTCCGTGGGACCCACTTTTCGGACCACCGACCCCGACAGCCCGGGATGCCATTGCTCTTCGGGCTACCGACGCAGTTTGAGCCGGTTATCACGCAGTATTGAGTCGGACCGGACCGGACCTATTATCGGAGGGCTAGTACATTATGGGTTGACGACTCGAGTGACCGCCGGATTCCCTATACCTTTATTTCGTGGACATATAAGGACGGAGACTATTTATCCGGACCCCCGAGGGAGGAGGTGATTCCGGAGCATGTCCAGGAGGCCGCCGGACCTAGACACCCGGTAGTTTCGCCTTCTCGACTCCCCGACATTGGACCCGTAGTCGGACCGATCTCGGAGCCGAAGTCCCCCTTGCCCGGACACGCCGCTATGGACGGAGGAATTGTGGAGCTCCGATGGTGCCGTTGGCGATCCCATGGCGATTCCGGAACCCGAGCCGATCGTGGTGCCGCTTGTAGATCCGGTGTATGATCAAGAGATGGATGAGCATGCGGAGGAGTCCGAGCCGGAGCTAGAGTTGGATGGGGCTATCGAGACGAGTTTTTCCCCGCAGTACGCTCCCCCTGCCGGGGATACTTCCGATGAGGACGTCTGACCATTAGGTGTTTAGAGGTCTTTACCCCCACTTTTGTATCCTCGTATGTTGACGAGTGATTTTGTCTTGAGAGGTTTCCTTTGCGTCCCCGTGTCCTATCCTTGGGTCGTAGTTGTTTTATTTCGGGTAGTCTGTATGAACTCCAAACCTACTGGTTAGGTTATATGTATGCTTGTATTATGTTCTGGAGTCATTCTATTATTTTTCCGGGTTTGTTATGTCTATTTCCGCTTGCATTTGCATCTCACGCATATTATGTCCGTTCCCGATCCTGGTGAGGTTGTTCGCGAGTTTTCTCTTGACCATGTGGGATGTTCGATCGCTGATGGAGGTGCGGGGCGTGACATCCCCGTTGAAGTGGTATCAGAGCAAGGTCAGCTCGATCCAAGACGATTGAGTGATGGAGTGATAAGGAGGAATGACTTCGGAACGACCGTTAGCTAAGACCTTAGGTGGTTACGAGCCTTAGGCACGAATGCATGACATTTGAAGTGGTGTATATGTATTGGCATGGTGTCGAATCCCGGTACTAGGCTATTGTGTGAATCGATTGTGACTGTTGTTTGAAGTATTGGATTGCTTGTGATGATTTCACTAAGCTGCAGATGCGGTTGGACCAGAGGTACGATTGGAAATCCTTGTTGTGATGCTATGATTGCTGGAGCTGCCATGATTTGGTAGTTACGTTGTTTGCTTTCCTTAGCCTTGAATGCCCGATTGAGTACCTACTGGTTTGTCTGCCGAATGACCGTAAGGGATCCTAAGATGTTAGCTGAAAGTGGATAGACTTAAGTGTTGGGCTTAGGCCCCGATCCCCGAGCGAAATTGCACCTGTTAGGTGTAGTGAAACCTTGTTGAGATGAGCAACCGCAATAGAGGTACTAGAGGAGCGTCTAGCTCAAGGGCCCCACTTGTAGAAGATCCAAGATTGGATGGTGTGATAAGGACCTTGGAGCAAATGGGTGATTTGAGGGGTAGGCGGGCTCGGGAGAGAGCTGCCGCCGCCGCTAACGAAGCCGAGGAAAAAGCCAATATTATAGCTCTAACTGTTGAGGCTGCTGTCGCTGCAATTTATACGACACTTGGAAACAATGGGCAGAATGGCCAAGGTAATCTTTGGGGCGATGTACCTGCCCCGGAGAATCCGAATAGGACAATGGGCCAAATGGTGAAGCAATTTCTTAAACTAAAGCCGCCTAGGTTTGACGGGAAAGGAGACCCGGAAATGGCCCTCGCTTGGATTGAGGAGATCGAGGAGTGTTTCATGGTACTAGGGTGTACCGAAGCCGAGAAAGTGACATTGGTGGTATACCAACTGTCGCGACCCTCCGGAAATTTTTCCGGGCGGAATAGGGCTAACGAGCCGATCCCTTAATTTTTTTTAACCCCGGTTGTCGGCGGGGTATTTTTTAAGGATCGCGGGTCTCTCCCAAGACCCATTACTCGAATCGCGATGTCGGGTAAAATTTATCAAATATCGAAATTGACCTTGTGTGGTCGGGTGGCATGTGCGAGGTGTACATGCAATTTGGAGCCGCCACCGATCGATTTATTGGAAGGTACGATCGGAAAACCTTACCGAGCGGTCGGGAGAAACCGTTCGGTTCCGCGAAAACCAGAGATTTTGGGTCCGGGGACTTGGTTACGCCAAATTTCATATTTGACGCCCTCTCGGTTACCGATGTTGATTGTTTTTCTAACCTACGAATTCATGTAGATGTAATATCGGGTAAGGTAGGCCCTAACAATTCTAAGTTTTCATGCGGATGGGAATTTTCTATCCTAATCAATCACAATCAGAAAAAATTAATGCGCAATCAAAATAATCGCAATCAATCAAATCAATCAATCAAGGTTCAATATGTCTAAAATGGCCCTATCGGCCCATACAAAAATCAAATTTGGGTGTCGGGGTGATTTGGGTAAAAATTTGGGGCGAATGGCCCAAAAGGGTAGAATGGTCAATTTTTGGGGTTCGGGACCCGAAAATCACAAAATCGGGGTTGGGCCAGTTGAATGTGGCCATTTCCCATTTTTTGTGATTTTATGGAATTTTTCTAATTTTTTCTATTTTTTGGAATTTTCATTTATTTTTTTAAAAAAAATATTGGAAATTTTCCGGATCGAAATTAATCGACCCTCGAAGTCTCAAAAATTTTCGATCCAGACTTTATGAGTCCCGAATCGATCTACAAATTTTTAGAAATTTTTATGAAAATTTGGGAATTTTTATGAATTTTCTAAGTATTTTTACAATTTTTTTGGATTTTGGAAATTTCTTTTTATTTTTTATTATTTTTTTATTAATAAACCGGACCGGGTCAACCCGGTCAACCCGGTCCGACCGCCTCGGACTCACCTACGACATCAAAAACGGCGCCGTATATGTATTTTCTATTTATTTTCTATTTTCTAATCTATTTTCCTAATATTCGAAATTATACAAAAAAGATGGACGGCTGAGATTAATCTTTGAATCGATCTCGGCCGTCGACTCATTCTCTAGACAAAACGGCGACGTTCCGGCCTATGTACTCAAAAACGGCGTCGCATCTGTTATTCCAAACGGACGGCCACGATGCAATCTAAGATTCGATCCGGGCCGTCGGCTCTCTCTTAAAGCAAAACGACGACGCTTCATTCGGTACGTTGAACGGCTACGATTAACCCTAGCTTAGATCCGAGCCGTTCGTCCCTCATACGCCCTAAACGACGTCGCAGCATGCATTCTAAACGCCACCGTTTTTGATTTCCTATTTTATATCTAATATATCTAATATCTAAAATACAAAAATCAAGATCCGACGGCCCTAAATCAAACCTATCAAATTACCATGGCCGTCGGATCTTGGCCGACTCGGCTCGTCCGCACCAACGGCCGAGCCGAGTCAGTGACACCTTGGCCCAATCACATAATGACACATCATCTCTTTGACCTGTTGACCGCGCCACATCATCGTCTTCAACCTCTCGCCGGCGAGCAAATGAACGGCCGAGAGGCTCCGGCGAGATCTAACGGTGAGATCTCGCCGGATCGACACGAAACTACTACCGCTCGACTCGCCTCGAGTTCTAGATTAACATATCCAAAAATCAAGCCATTTCACCCGCTAGATCTTGAGTAATGAGCTTCGTACGGAATGAAATTGCGGAACTCAATCGCACATCACAGAGCAAGATAACTCAATTCCTTCACACAATCGTACGAATAGGAGTTCTAGATGCTTACCTCGAGCTCGGATCGAGCTCGCGTGACCTAGGATTTCCTAGGTAGGCTTCGACAGTGTTCGGCCATGGAGGTTAGAATTGACAGACTCGATTGATGACGTTCGTGCAAAATCAAAGCCAGAACAAAATGCGGGAAGGATCAGCAATACTCGAGGACAAAAACGCACACGGTAATTTCAAGGATCGTGCTCAAATCAACGTGATGCCATGTGAGTGCAGAGCTGAGTTTGGAGATTTGACTTACCGTTTTAGGAGCTCGCAGGTTGATTAAGCTGGCGCGATCGAATCCCCGAGCCTAGACGAAGCTTCGGGACGTGGTTTCAAGTCTCGATTCACTCCGGATTGGCCTCACCAAGAGCTCAGCGTCGAGCTCGAGTTCTCGACCGAACGAGCGGGAGAACGAGCTCTCTCTCGTTTTCTCTCTCTCTCTCTAGCTCTCTCAACACCTTACAAACAGAATGAGCCCCCCTTTGCTTCGCGAATGTTCTCCTCCTTTTATACTCGTTTTTTCAAATAATGGCGCGTCGGGCAAAGCTTAACCGACTCACTTCGCACGTGCCCACGCGTGCGAAGTGAGTTGGACGGAGACCGGAACGGAATAGGATTCCGTCCAGCTCCGTTTGACACTCCGGCAACACCAATTGCGCACGAATTGCACTTAACTTGCTGAATGTTGACCTTTTGCGTCGCCGTAGGTTTGATTGCTCCGTCGGCGCTCCTCCGGCGACGATTGTCCTCGAAGTCGGGCCCAATCGACGCGAAATCACCCGAGGAACAAAACGCCCAGGTTAATTGCTTTGATTATCGCCGATTGCCTTGTCAATTTGTTCATCAAAATTCGCCCAAATACTGTTCATTCGTGCGGACGTTCTGAAGAAGATGAAGTATCATTCGGGACCGGTTCGACCGGTCCGACCGGTGATCAGACCGGTCCGAACCGGTTCGCACAATGAATTTAGCACAAATTTCAAAATTAAACAGAATTGGTTGGGAATTTTTGCAATTAAACTTCAAAATTGAACTTAGGGGCCTGGATATTATCTAAAAATGTGATTTTGCCCAAAAGTTCACCTCAATTTCTATGAAAACCCCAAATTTTTCAATTTGCCCAAATTAGGGAAATGTTCAATTGAGCATCAATTCGATCAAATTGGACTATGAGACCTATGCCAATCGCTTTAGAATGTATCAAAACCCTAGGGATGGTCTAATTTTACCATGATAGTCCCTCAATTAAAAGTAATTTCAAAAATTACAAAATTGAGGGACTTAATTGCAAAATTTTTAAGAATTTCTGTGCAATTCGCACAATTCGCGCAATTGAGGGTGCAATTGATCAAATTGAAGTTCAAAGGGACTGCAATTGAATGTCTAAACTCTAAATGTGCAAAAATTGCAAATAAAAAGACTCAATTGGTATTTTTTATGCAAATTCAACTCTAGGCATAGTGAAGAAACACCTAAAATTGAACTTAATTTTCAATTTTTCTTGAGGTCAATATGAAAATGGAATTAAAAGAAAAAATATTGGACATTTTTGTGTATTTTTGTGACCTCGAAAGGTATTTTTTATGAATTTTCAAAGATTTTTCCTATTTTTCGAAAATATAAAAAATGCGAAAAATATGGAAAATTATTTTTTGTTCCAAATTGGTTCCTTATGCTTGGCCAAGGCTTCCAATGTTGATTTTTCAAAATTTTTTTATTTTTTTGTGAATTTTTAATGAATTTTGGAAAATAAAACTAAAGAAAACTGACTAAAAATTCAGGTGTCAACATTTGCCCCTCTTTGAAAGTAATCTCGGTTAGAGGTTGCTTTCAAAGACAAAGTGACACCTGAATCCTTAATCGACTCTGCTGGGGAAAAATCTAAAGAAAATAGTCTTGACATCCAATTGCCTTTCCTTCATTGTTTAAAGTTCTGACTCAGTGGGGAATTATTTCCAATTTATGCTCATTTCATGTGAAATAGAGATGAGAAGAGAGAGAGACTTACCCGTAGCTCACCTGTCTATGGTTTGAGATTTGTCGATCCGAGGTTGAAAAATTCAGTGTATGAAATTACCTGTGGACGGTTTGGCGCGATTTTGCAATGGTCGGCGTCCGTATGATGTCGAGTGGTGGTTTGAAGATTTGTGGGGAAGGTTCACCCTTGTAACAAAGGGGTTTCACCTATTTAAAATGGGTTTGACTATCCACTAGGGATTCATCATTTAAAAAAAGGGGGCAGATCGGCTTTCGTCTCTCCGGCTACTCGTCGTCTGAAAGGGGAGGTTCACCCTTGTAACAAAGGGGTTTCACCTATTTAAAAGAGATTAGCTATCCTCCATGCGGGGACTCACCATCTAAAAAGCGGGATCGGCTTTCGTCTCTCCAGCCTACTAACCGTGCGAGGGGGGAGGTTCACCCTTGTAACAAAGAGGTTTCACCTATTTAAAAGAGATTGGCTATCCTCCATGCGGGGACTCACCATCTAAAAAGCGGATCGGCTTTCGTCTCTCCAAGCTACTAACCGTCCGAGGGGGGAGGTTCACCCTTGTAACAAAGGGGTTTCACCTATTTAAAAGAGATTGACTATCCTCCATGCGGGGACTCACCATCTAAAAAGCAGATCGGTTTTCGTCTCTCCAGCTACTAACCGTTCGAGAGGGGAGGTTCACCCTTGTAACAAAGGGGTTTCACCTATTTAAAAGAGATTGGCTATCCTCCATGCGGGGACTCACCATCTAAAAAGCAGATCGGTTTTCGTCTCTCCAGCTACTAACCGTGTCGAGAGGGAGGTTCACCCTTGTAACAAAGGGGTTTCACCTATTTAAAAGAGATTGGCTATCCTCCATGCGGGGACTCACCATCTAAAAAGCGGATCGGCTTTCGTCTCTCCAGCTACTAACCGTCCGAGAGGGTGCCACTTGAGGACCTAGGTTGACTAGTGTACCTACAGAGCTCAAACCCTATTTCAAATTTTCAAAAAGGCAGATCGGTTTTCGTCTCTCCAGCTACTAACCGTCCGAGAGGGTGCCATCTGAGGACCTAGGTTGACTAGTGTACCTACTGAGCTCAAACCCTATTTCAAATTTTCAAAAAGGCGGATCGGTTTTCGTCTCTCCAGCTACTAACCGTCCGAAAGGGTGCCATCTCGAGGACCTAGGTTGACTAGTGTACCTACTGAGCTCAAACCCTATTTCAAATTTTCAAATAAGCAGATCGGTTTTCGTCTCTCCAGCTACTAACCGTCCGAGAGGGTGCCATCCGAGGACCTAGGTTGACTAGTGTACCTACAGAGCTCAAACCCTATTTCAAATTTTCAAATAAGCAGATCGGTTTTCGTCTCTCCAGCTACTAACCGTCCGAGAGGGTGCCATCCGAGGACCCGGGGATGCCAAAAGACCCGCAGAGAATCCAAGTTAATCAAATTTTAAAAATGCAACTTTTCCGAGGATTTGGGATCACCGGGGAACCCGCAGAAAGTCCAATCAAATATCATCAGAATGACAATTCTAAGTTCTGGGGAGAAACTTAAGAATTCTAGACAAGTTTTCAAAGAGTATTTGCGAAGGAATGTGTCCAATCACAAGTTCAAATTTTCACCGGGGATGGATTTTGAATGACAACATCCCGAGTGTTCTACGAAAAGATTGTTTTAAAAGTTTTTCAAAAGGGTTTTCCTTCATCCAAGAGGGCTTCTCACCATTTTGGAAAGGATTTTCTTAAAATTCAAATCTGCTCACAGGAAACCTAACCTCGAGGTTTCGGGATCATTCGAGATGCATAGAATCGACTAATCGAGAAGGCATCTTAAAAGGGACCGTAATTCGGGCCAGGTCAAAGGCTCATCAAAAGATATTCAATTTAAAGTTTAGAAGTGAATTTTGATCTCGAAATAGCCTCTTCGGGTCTACAAGTCAAGAACCCTCGAAGTCGTGATAAGACAGGATTGTACTTACCTCTTTAAGCGGTAGCTTCTGTATGATTTCTTGCATCGACCCGAAACACCTCTTAGATCGAAAAGTCTTGGTAACAGGTTGTATCTTGGCTTAAGGTGGGCTCTTTAAGAATGGCCATATTTTCAAAAGAGGGGTGAACTTCGGTGATCACCTTGACATTTCTCCAGCTTTCATTTGCTTTTGCAATAGATTCATGATCATTCTTTCTTCAATGACTTTGAGGATTTTCCTCTTTTCATCTTGATGATTTTTCTTCAGGATTTATCCCTTTTCGGGTGCTCTTCTCATGGGCTTTGGCCTTGCTTTTACCAGGCACTTTGCTTTTTCTAGCCCTTTCATTCTTCATCATTTTCGCATTGATCGGCTCTTTTGAGACCAGTATCAAAATTCTTCCGATCATGCTTTTTGACTCATTGCTAGTAATTCCTTTGTTTTGCCCAAGGTGTGGGAGGTGATCACCAACAAGGGTTTAGAAATGAATATTCAATGGCTCAAATTGGCGTTTTCAAAGGGTAAGTGTTTGGGGATATAGGAATGAAATGCTTTTCTTCACTTTGAGGTGTTCCGAGTCTCTGCTAGAAATCACCTGAAGCTATCACAAAAAGATTGATGCAAGTTAGCACAATAAAGTCTTACCCGATCTTTTCTCCAAGGAATCATCCAATGAACCTCCAAATATGCCCCATTGTGGGGTGGTTCTTGACAGGGTTATATTCATAAAATTCTCCCTTTTTGGCTCAGAGTGGTTATCAAGGGATACAAACGTGTATGGATAATTTTGAAATGGAAATGCCTTTTCATCATTTCAATCCATGTAATCAACGCGAATGACCCCTACGTCCCGAGGTTTAAGCTCTTTCACTCTATCACTCTCACTCATCGCTCAAGTGTATCGGGGACGTGTTTAAGGACAAAGTTTGCCTCTTCTCATTTGAAGGATCATTCTTGTGAAAAGCTTTCAAAGCATGCCCTTTTATAGAAACTCGGGGTATTTCATCAAAAATTCATCATTCGCAAAAATCTTCGTTGAGAGGGTATTCAAAAGACGTTTCTGAAATTTGAAAGGAATGTTTCTTTGAAAAGCTCTGTTGCTTTGCAAATCCAAATTTTTTCTTAATTTCAAGCACGACGGTGTATGAAAATACTTTGTAAAGGAGGAGAACCTCAAACCTGTCTTCTTCAAATATTGACTTCTGTCCCCTGTAAAAACAAAAGGAAACAATAAGTTCAAGATATTTAAAAATTTCAAATCCCGGAGCGACTCCTTTCTACCTCCTTCGAATGTTGACTCCCGTTTCCTGTAAAAATAAAAGGAATCAATCAGTTAAAAAATATTCAAAATTTTCAAATCCCGGAGCGACTCCTTTCTACCTCCTTCGGATGTCGACTCCCGTTTCCCGTAAAAACAAAAGGAATCAATCGGTTAAAAAATATTCAAAATTTCAATTCCCGGAGCGACTCCTTTCTACCTCCTTCGAATGTCGACTCCCGTTTCCCGTAAAGAACAAAAGGAAACAATCAGTCCAAAAAATATTCAAAATTTCAATTCCCGGAGCGACTCCTTTCTACCTCCTTCGAATGTCGACTCCCGTTTCCTGTAAAGAACAAAAGGAAACAATCGGTCCAAGATATTCAAAATCCGTGATCCAAAGTAACAGATAACTTCCCTTTTGATCAATTGCTATGCAAAGTTCTTCATGATTCCCAATTCACCTGCAAAAATACGAATATATGCAAATGCATGTATGCAAATGTCATGCGAATACAAAATTTTCATGTGACTCAGATCTGCTCATCAACCGCTCTGAAGCTCAATTTTATTTCAAGGATAATATCTCTTCACGGCGTCTGCATTTATTGGACTTGTCAAATCTTCTCCATCCATGTTTACAAGTATAAGAGCTTCCCCGGATAAGACTTTCTGAATCACGTAGGGGCCTTCATAATTTGGCATAAATTTGCCTCCCGGGTGTTGTGCATTTGGAAGCATTTTCTTCACAACTAGCATCCCCGCTTCAAAATTTCTGGGCTTAACCTTCTTGTTAAAAGCTCTGGCCACCTTCTTCCGGTAGCTTTGACCATGACAGATAGCCCTTAATCGCCTTTCATCAATCAAATTCAATTGTTCGTGTCTCCGCCGGTCCCACTCATCCTCTGTGAGTTCTATTTGAGACAGGATCCTTAAAGAGGGGATTTCCACCTCTACCGGTAGGACTGCTTCCATACCGTATACTAAAGAGTAGGGAGTTGCCCCAATTGAAGTACGAATTGAAGTTCGGTAGGCCATGAGAGCATAAGGCAATCTTTCATGCCAATCTCTATATTTCTCAGTAGTTTTGGCCAATATCTTCTTGATGTTCTTGTTTGCCGCTTCCACGCCTCCGTTCATTTGTGGGCGGTAAGGTGAAGAATTAAGGTGTCGTACCTTAAATTGTTCCAATAGTTGATCGACAACCTTGTTATTCAGATTAGAGCCATTGTCCGTAATGATGGCTCTTGGCACTCCATATCTTGAGATGATATCTCGCTTGATAAACTTAGCCACACTATTCGCAGTGACATTGGCATATGAGCTAGCTTCAATCCATTTGGTGAAATAATCAATAGCAACCAGAATGAAACGATGTCCGTTAGAGGCCTTTGGGTTGATAGGGCCGATCATATCAATTCCCCACATGCGGAATGGCCAGGGCTCCGACATTTGATGTAGCTCGGTTGGCGGCGCATTTATCCTGTCGCCGTATACCCGGCATTGATGACAGGATCTAACATGTTGGTTGCAATCCGACTCGATAGTCAACCAGTAATACCCGAGTCTCATGATCTTCTTGGCGAGGAGGTGGCCATTCATATGCGGTCCACATTCCCCTTCATGAATCTCTTTCATAATGAGATTTGCTTCTTTGGAATTCACGCACCTCGGCGGGACCGAGTCAAAGGATCTCTTGTATAGGATCCGTCCGCCGAGGAAAAATTTAGATGCCATCTTGCTTATGTACTTTTTATCTTCTCGGTGACCGTTCTGCGGGAACTCGCCCTTCAGTAAGTAATTCTTGATGTCATAATACCACGGTTCTTCATCGGGTTCTTCTTCAATGACCATGCGGTATGCGGAGTTGCTCTAAAATATCAATCCTTAATGGCTCTATCTCAAGACCATTTTGCACTTGTAACATGGCTGATAATGTGGCCAAAGCATCAGCAAAATGGTTCTGAGTTCTCGGCAGATATTCAAAAGTGATCTCCTCAAAACGTTGGATCATCTCCTCGAGGTACTTATGATAAGGAATAAGCTTGGGATCCTTTGTCTTCCACTCCCCTTGAGTTTGTAAAATGATTAGCATGGAATCTCCATATACCAAAGCTTCTTTACCTTTAGTGAGATGGCCAATTGTAATCCCAAGTATGCGAGCTTCATATTCGAAATATTGTTGGTGCAAGGGAATACCAACTTGGCTGAAACTGGATAATGTTGATCTTTAGGGGATATCAGAATCGCACCGGTGGCTGATCCAGTGAGGTTCACTGCACCGTCAAAGTACATTATCCATTTGTCTTCCGATATGTTCAGAATTTGACCTCCCTTGTTTGGCTCTAAAACATCCTTAGGAGGATTCTCGCCTAGCATGTCAGCAATTGCTCTTCCCTTGACAGATTTTTGGGGAGAGGTTTTGATATCGAACTCTGAAAGCAGTATTTGCCATTTAGCCATCTTTCCTAACAACGTTGGCTTCTCTAAAAGGTATTTGATAGGGTCATTTTCGGTGACCAGTTCTATATGATAATGCAGTGTATATCGCCTCAATCTGTGGAGGACCCAAACCAATGCTACGCAAGTCCTTTCCATCTTGGGTATTTGGCTTCAGATGTTGTGAACTTTTTGCTCAAATAATATATGGCCCGCTCTTTATGATCCTTGGGGTTAGTTTGGGCTAATAAAGCCCCCAGGGACTCATCATTAACCGTCAGATATAGAGTTAAAGGAACGTTAGGGATAGGAGGTACCAATACTGGAGGTTGTACCAGGTATTCCTTGATCTTCTCAAATGCTTGTTGACATTCTGCATCCCATTTAACCTTCGCACCTTTCTTTAACAGCTTGAAGAAGGGTTTCGCCGTTTCGACAGGTTGAGATATAAATCTGGATATATAATTCAACCTTCCCAAGTATGCCCCTTATTTCCTTGACAAGTGGTAGGAGTTCCTATTTCCCATATGGCTTTAATCTTGGAAGGGTCAATTTCAATACCACGGCTGCTCACCACAAACCCTAGCAGCTTTCCGGATCTTGCGCCAAATACGCATTTCGCAGGATTCAACTTGAGCTTATACTTTCTCAATCGGTCAAATAACTTCTTCAGCACTTTAACATGGTCTTCTCCAGTGTCCGGACTTGGCAATCATATCATCCACATAGACCTCAATCTCCTTATGTATCATGTCATGAAAAAGGGTCACCATAGCCCTCTGATATGTTGCACCTGCATTTTTCAATCCAAATGGCATCACCTTGTAACAAAAAGTTCCCCATTGTGTAGTGAATGAGGTCTTGATCTTATCTTCTTCCTTCAAGCATGACTCGATTATATCCCGAGAATCCATCCATAAAGGAGAACAATTCAAAACCCGCAAGATCGTCGACGAGCACATCAATGTGCGGTAGGGGAAAATCATCCTTGGGACTAGCTTTGTTCAAGTCCCGATAATCCACGCATATTCTAATTCTCCCATCCTTCTTCTTAACTGGTACGATATTGGCGACCCAATCAGCATATGGGACAGCCTCGATAAATCCAACTTTAAGGAGCTTCATCACCTCTTCCTTAATCTTATCCGCCAGTTCGGGATTCATTCTTCCGGGCGATTGATTTATCGGGTGTGCAAGAAGGATTTGTGGGCAAAGCATGCTCCACAATCTCACGATCTAGCCCCGGCATGTCAGCATATGACCAAGGCGAAAATATCTTGATATTCCTTGAGTAACGCCGTCATCCTTAAAACATCTGCTGCAGACAGGTGTCCTCCTATTTTCACTTCCTTGACGCAATCAGAATCTCCCAAATTAATAGTGATGGGTTCTTCGGAAATAGGGGGTTTAGATTCTTCAAAACAATCCCATTCTTTCTTGATATCGCTCACATCAACCTCGTCTATATCAACTTCGCATGCATAGTCATCGAGCTGATCCGAGTCACATATTAACCTGTTATGTATGGGTGGGATGACATGCCCGAAATGCACCATGAAAGGTTAGTATTCAAAGATGATAAAATTAAAGGATGTATGATTTTTATCATGAAAACATTTTTTCAAATTCCAATTTTTTAGACAAAGAAAGGAGAACTAGTCCACGATCTTCCCGGACATCCCGGTTCTCAAAAGCTATTTAAAATCCAAGATTATATGGCGGATCGGGCCTCAAGTTTCATGGTAGAGTCAATTGTCATCATCGGACCAATCCGTTGCTCCACATGTCCGTAATCAAATTTGAAATGTTTTTCATTAATAGATGCAACTAAGAACAATACAGATCTTGCACTTCCTGGATCACAAGCATGTGACCCAAAGGGTGCTAAAACATCAAAAAGCTTTAAAGCAAATGCAGTAATCAAAATGCATTAAAAGATAAAGTTCGAAAGAGCCTTTTACTCGGGGTGGGGAAATCATCGTCCAGCCACTCAATTATCACGTTCACCCGATTATCCAGGAACGGGTTGAATAAGTCTCGGCTCGCATCCTCGGAGATGTCCTCATCTTCCAGCCATTTGCCTCCTTTAGAGAATACCTCGAATAAAGGGTTTAGGAGCATTTTTCCTCTAGCTTTCCATACATCGGTACCTATGAAACGACCACCTTGGCGTCCACGGCGTCCACGGTCTCCATAACGATTGTTTCGACCTCGGCCTCGACCTATGTCATTTTCCGCTATTCCATTATAACCCGGACCAACCTTGTGGTCATTTGAGCCCAAATTCAAAGGGTTACGGATTCCCCGACCATATTTTCCTAATCCAAGACCCGGAATAAATCCATTCGAGAGTAGCACTTTTCCCGCCATAGTTGCGGGTCTCGAAAGCTCTGGTATAGCCACCTTTGCATCCGGTGACACATGCATGACAGATACAATGTCGAAGGTATGATAACTCAGCTCTTCCTCTTTTGAAAGTTCGACGTATGGAACCATCCCTTTTAAAGCGGCCCGATGTCCTGTCTCGCCATGGACGGTGATCAACCGACCCTTGACCACAAATTTTAACTTTTGATGCGAGAGAGGAAGGTACCGCTCCGGACACATGAATCCACGGTCTTCCCGGGGAGCAAGGTGAAGGCGCTTGGAATATCCAATACTTGGAACGGTATAGAAAATGTTACCGGTCCAATGACAATGTCCAATTTGATCTCTCCTACAACATTCTTGGAGACTCCATCAAATGGTCGGATGGTGGCCTTGGATGTCTTCACAAAATCTTTATTGATCCCCAAGCTTCTCAAAGTGCTTAGTGGACACAAAGTTGAAAGCGGAACCATTATCAATCAAGACGTGAGGCACCTCTTTTCCGTGACACCTCACGGCTATGTAAAGGGCTTTGTTGTGGACCCGCCCTTCTTTCGGGAAGTCTTCGTCCGAGAAGGATATCTCGGTCCTTCGGAAGGATAGCACCCACAAAGTCTCCCAATTGCACTTCGTTAATTGTCTTCGGAACATGCACCTCATCCAGCACCTTCAAAAGGGCGTCTTTGTGCTTTTCAGAATTTTTGAAGAGATCCAAGAAGGAAATCGTGCGGGCATCTTCCGCAGTTGGTCAACGACCTCATATTCACCGGTCCTCACGACCGATTGCAACTTTTCAACCTCTTCCCTAGTTGGGACTCTCTTTTCGAGATCCGCTTCTCTCGGGGGATAACATCTTCCCGATCTCATTATGGCGTCAATCTCTCCCGTTCCATAATCCCAATGAATCGCCCTTGAATTATAATCCTCCACGGGCGGCACTTAATCTTCACCGGTATGATCTTTTCTCGGTAGTGATTCGGATGTTGATGGTTTTCCGAACTAGAAGTTTCCAATTCCCAACTATCAACTTTGTTCAAATCAATCACGAAACGAATCGGGGTATCTACCATCCCGATCATTTCGTCCTCGTGGACATCCTCGGGGTTATGTTCGGGACCTGGCCTTACCGGCGTGGCATTTTCTTCACCGAAATCCTCTCGCCTTTCTCTTCGATTCTCGGGATAATCCCTTCAATCCTCATGCCGATTTCCACCGGATGTTGGAACGATGAGTACGTGTATGCATACATGCGATCAAAGTATTCCGCCGGAAGTGACTTCGATACGAACTCCAGCATTTCCTTCTCCGACAGCGGCGGTTGCACCATCACGGCGTGTTTCTTCCACCTCCTCGCGAAGAGTTCAAAACTCTCGTCTTCCCCTTTCCGGATATTCAACGAGATTAGCCTTAGTGAAATAACCTCTCGATTCCACCTTCAAAGTGTCGTATGAAGTGTTCGATAAATCCTCCCGACTCGGGACCCAATCAGATCGATTGATTGGAACCATATCAGCGCAGGGGCCCGTTAAACCTTGTCCAAAGTTCCGGATTAGTGTTTCATCATCTTCATGGTGGCCAATCATTTGGCGGAGATAATATGAGATATGCGCCGGAGGACACCCGGCGCCATTATACTTCGTGCGGAAGACCACTCTCGGGTTCGCACCTTGAGGCGGGACGTTTCTTGCTTGAGTAAGTGGCGTAATCAGCTCCTTCAACTCATCCATTTTCCTCGACACGTCATCTCCTTGTTCTTGCAGTAGAGCGATCTTTCGATTTTGTGTCTCCATGGTCCGCCGTATCTCCAGAATCTGCATGCTTTCTTCTATCGCCATAGTATTCCTTTTGGTCGTCAATTGCGATAAATCTGCTACCATAGTTGTTAAATGACGCATGTGCGTCTCCAGATTAGAAAGTCGCATATCGACCTCTCGATTCTCCTGTTCATTCCGAGGAGCCGCTTGGTCCTTAACTTCATCGATCGTTCCCACAAATTCATCGCTTGCGGGGTCATCCATTCCACCCCACCCATCGGGGACTACATCTCCAGAGTCAACAAAGAAACTCGGGGGCGCCGAATATAGCACTTTAAAGTTGTACCCACCACTATCTTCCCCCAGGTTATCAACTATTTCGCCCCTCTCTAGGGCTTTTTGCAAAAATCTTCTATCGCCTCGGCGGGCCTTATCCAGACGGACTTCATATTCGTCTATCTCTTCAATTTCTTGACCATCTTTGACGCTCATCAAATATCCCGAGGGTATTTTTAAAACAGCTCCCTCGTAGGTTTCATCGTGAACTCCTCGACAAACATGTTCACCGCCACGTAGGTCCCCTTGAAAGCGACATTTTCCATTCTTCCTATGACGCCCAAGCTAATTAATTTTTCCAAGCAAGCCTCTTTTTGCTCCCGGGAAATACTCTCTCCTTCCGGGTATTGCGAGGCCAATGTCAAGACATCCCGCATTTTACTCATGTCCACTATGAATTCCGAACCTCATCCTCTTCACCTCCAAAATCGCGTTCACCTCGCGATGCTCGTGTAGCGGGGTTCCGCTGCACATTTGGTTCAGCTTTATCAAACTCTAAAACTTTTCCGTCGATCAATGCTTGCACCTTGAACTTCAAAGCGAGACAGTTGTCCGCGTTATGCCCCCTTTCTCCCATATGGTATACGCACGTCTGGGTCTCATCATACCCAGGAAATCTTGGCGGGTGAGCTCTAGGTGGCTCTTTTGCAACTAAGCGATTTTCCAACAGCATGGGTAACAATTTGGATAAGGGTCGGGGTAGTGGGGTGAAAACAACCGGGTTCTTTTTTCTGAATTCCGGTGGTTTGGAAGCAGTCCCAGAGGACGTTCCTTGGGTAGGAATTGAAGGCGAGAAATTTCGGGCTTTGGCGCGTTAGGGACAAAGGCTACTTCTCCGATTTGCTCCCTAATATCCCTTCTCAAAGGGTATTGGCGTTTGAAAGGCGCCTCGGGTATCTTCTTTTCTCTTAATGCCCACTCGTGGCGCTCCGCCACCTTGATCGGGTGTGCAAATGTCCGACACCCCGAGGTGTTCGGTTTGTCGAAAAATTCAAATGGAAGGGCCTTGAGAAAAAGGTCTATTAGTTCTTCTTCCGGGACGGTGGCTTTACTCGCACAGCCCAACGCTCTCCATCTCTCGGGCGTAGGCGCGAACGGCTTCGCTCTTTCCTTTTACGGTCCTTAAAAGGTCTTCCCTAGTTAGGGCGGTCAAAGTGTTAAACTTATATTGCCGAAGGAACTCGTCTCGCCGGTTTATCCCAATCGGCGAGCCTCTCGGCTCTAATTCAATGAACCACGCCGGGGCTGCCCCGAGATAGGCTCTCCTGGAAGGTGTTAACCAAGTAGTGGGATGTTGTCGGAGAATTGCGACATTCGGCGTAAATAATACTTCAAGTGCGCCTTGGGACACCCGGTCCCATTATATCTCCTCACAAAGTCTCGGTTCCTTGTAATCGCCAGAACCTCTATCTTTTCGAACGGTGCAACCTTGTCGAATCTCGAGAGTTCATAACCCCGACTCGCCAAGCACTCTTCGATCTTAGCGAGCCTCTTAATTTCCTCTTCCATTTTGAGGACTTGCTTCTCCTTTTTCTCCAGTGTCAATCACAATGGGAGGATCCTTAGGCGGTCTTTCCGGATTCGTAGTTGGATTAGCGGCGGGCGCCGGATTAGCGTTTGCTTCATCGGATGGCCCCCGCAGAGCTTGAGAATTAGGGTCAACGGGGTATCTCCCCGGCTTGCAATCATCATTGCCTTCATCTCCGCCACCATTGTGGCGATCACATTCATTTGATTCTCCGGATTACCCACACGAGGTGCGAGCTCTTCTTGTTCCATCCTTAACTTGCGCGTTTTGCTACGAGTCCTCGTATTTATCGCTCACCTGTTTTCGGGATATCAAATCAGTATGGGAAATATTAAAGGATTGGAGACATTGATCCGTGGTAATTGACTTTTCTATATGTATGCATGAAATGCTCATAAAAGAAATAGTATGTATTTATTACAAACCAAATTGTTCAAAAGTATCTAAAAGATAACAAATATGTAAAATCTAAATGGGGGAATGGATCTATCCAAGTCGGGGACGCTTCCACTCTTCTTGCTCTTCTGATCCATCGGAATCCCACAAGTATGGGTCTTCTCCTTCTTCCGACATCCACCGCTCCGGATCCTCGGGAATGTACGGTTCTACTCCCGGTACATATGGTACTATGTACTCCGGCTCATATGACTCCACCTCTTCAATCCGAGGAGATACGCACTCGGGTACATATGGCTCGACCATTGATTGGCGATACTCCTTAAACTTCTTGATATACTCCTTGGAGGCCTCGTGAACGTTCATCTCATCGTCCAAATAGTCCGGCCATTCAACTTGTTGCGATGGGGAGTTCTTCAAAGCATGAAGAATAAGCTTGATCCGGGCCCGATACAACTCCTTTGTTTCCTTAGTGAGCTTTCCTCGTGTCATATCAAATGAGAAAATCCCGGGACAAACATCCGGTGGTATCTCTTGTAGAACTCCAAATTGCCTCACCACTCGAATGGGGTAATACGCCACAGCGCCGGTACATCCCAATAAGGGAATAGGGTTATCTTCAATACCCGAAATGCGAGCTTCTACGATCTTGGGCCAAGTCAAACGCCATCTAATATGCTCGGGTTTCAAATTGTCCAATAGCTCAACCCACTTTTTGAATGAGTATTTGGGTACAAGGGATTGACACTTAAGGAAGGATCTAAGAGGGTGAACGTGCTCATTGATCTCATAACACCCCACCCGGAGTTGGAAAGTTTTTATATGAGAGGTGAACCACAAGTGGAGTAATCCGCTAGACGCTTGGAAAACGGCCTTTTTGAAGATTTGGAACGATTCGGGGAGAGAAAAGTCTCGGCTAAGATCATGTACGAATAATCCCAGCGACAACACGCTTGTCCGGCTATATGGGTTATGGAGGGGTCAAAAGTAGTTCTAGAAGTCGGGAATAGAACGAATGCAAAGAAAGCCAAGATAAACACCTTTCTCGATTTATGACCGGTTTCGGTGGGTAGAGAGGAATAGTTATCGAAAAGGAACGAGAATGTAAATTTGTTGGAATTGGACTTGTAAACTTTTTCAATTTCGAAGTTTTAAGGCGAAGGAAACTCGATAACGAACGAGTGGAGTCCATGTCCAAAGGGGGTTGAGCTATACGTTCTTCAAATTTGGCCCCGATAATAGCGGTATACTCCTCAAGCGTAGGGGTCAATTCCAATCCTCGAAAGTTGAATGTCATTGTTCGCGCGTCCCATGCCTTGGCTAGTGCTTGAATGAGCGCCGGTTGGTATTCCACTTTGATCAAATCTACAAGTCGTCCCAAACGTCCTTCCACATAGGCTTTGTTGACGATGTCGAGGCGATCCCACCATATAGCGAGTTCCTTGCGCGGTATTGGGATGACTTTGATGTCTCCATTCCCCATGATCTAAAAATGCAAAAAATGATGATCCTAAAGTCAATTACCACAGTTTAATATGCATATGCATGTAATGTGATGCAAATGTGCTAACCAAATTCCATGTCATCTTTTGGTAACATGAGGGTCAACTACTCCCACTTGACCCAAATAAGCCAAATAGGGTAATTATGGACCAAATCTCACGCAAAGATGGCATGTAATTTGATTAGGATCATTTAAGCGTAATCGGGGTAAACAATCGTTCACAAATTGACAACTCATGAAATTTACAAGTCTAATACAATAAAGTCAAAAAAGATAGAACATGATAGTATCTAGAGATGTTCGGACAATAAATGTCGATGAAAGTACATAATAGACTCAAAATATAATGAAACCTAGAAAATGCCCCAAAGTCGTACTAATCTAGACGGTGGGAATGGTATCCTCATCCGATGAAATCTCTACTATCTCGGGAAGCTTGATATCTTCTTCATCATCGGAGGATATGGTGATGATTTCCTTCTTCTTAATCGGGGAGTGTTTTGGGGCCGTCTTGGTTGCACGTGGTTTTCTTGCCAACTTCATGTACAACTCCCATATTCTTTCTTTCTCGCGCTCAAGCTCCAAATATCGTCCACATCGGGTATAATCGCAACTCTCGCTACGGATGCGGTTTCGTCCGTTGAGTTCTCGTCCGTGAACAAATCCGAAAACTCGGAATGAAGCGGCTACTCGGTCCTCGCGTCGAATGGTCCTCCGCTCCCATGTGAATACATCGGGTACAACAACACGACTTTGGGGCGCCATCTATCCTAAAAAAGGAAAAATTGACTTTCAACCCCGATCACTTAAACGATCTTACAAATTGTAATGATATGTAATGAAAATGTATGATATGCAAAATTTAAATTTACAAGTTCAAAATAAAAAGGGTAGAAAGCCTTACCAACCGATGTTACTCTCTTTTTTTGGTTTTTGGTTTTAGGTATACCAACCATCCATTTCACATGCGCATGAGACAGGTGAGGTTTAACTCTAAAGAAATCAAAAGGCTCGGGTATGGACCTAAAAAGGCTCCCGCTATACAAATCGAGGGGCCGCCCACAAGCGCAATCAAACAACAAGTGGGTAGGACCATCAATCTTACATAGCGAGCGGGATCAAATATGGTCAACCCAAGTGCAATCAAACACAAGAGCTTCGCATACCGATCCCTATCTATGGCGACCTAAGAGGTGATTTCGCGGCTCGGGTTTAGGCGCTTGTGTGTGCAGTGTCGTGATCCTCGAAATATGCAAGACATGCACCACAATTTATATTCAAAACACCGCTTCAAAATTTGCATAAATAAACAAACAATCCAAAACTCCATATCTGCATCAAAAATGGTTAGCACGGACGCCACCCCTTATAACTCCCATCTGCATCAACATTTAACACTTTTTGTTAGTGGACGTACCTCATCTTCAAGAGCATCTGCAGAAATCAAGGTTAGAAAACAATCAACATTTTTATCGGCTTAAATCCTCTTGAAGTTATTCCCCAGCGGAGTCGCCGATCTGTCGCGACCCTCCGGAAATTTTTCCGGGCGGAATAGGGCTAACGAGCCGATCCCTTAATTTTTTTTTAACCCCGGTTGTCGGCGGGGTATTTTTTAAGGATCGCGGGTCTCTCCCAAGACCCATTACTCGAATCGCGATGTCGGGTAAAATTTATCAAATATCGAAATTGACCTTGTGTGGTCGGGTGGCATGTGCGAGGTGTACATGCAATTTGGAGCCGCCACCGATCGATTTATTGGAAGGTACGATCGGAAAACCTTACCGAGCGGTCGGGAGAAACCGTTCGGTTCCGCGAAAACCAGAGATTTTGGGTCCAGGGACTTGGTTACGCCAAATTTCATATTTGACGCCCTTTCGGTTACCGATGTTGATTGTTTTTCTAACCTACGAATTCATGCAGATGTAATATCGGGTAAGGTAGGCCCTAACAATTCTAAGTTTTCATGCAGATGGGAATTTTCTATCCTAATCAATCACAATCAGAAAAAATTAATGCGCAATCAAAATAATCGCAATCAATCAAATCAATCAATCAAGGTTCAATATGTCTAAAATGGCCCTATCGGCCCAAAAGGGTAGAATGGTCATTTTTTGGGGTTCGGGACCCGAAAATCACAAAATCGGGGTTGGGCCAGTTGAATGTGGCCATTTCCCATTTTTTGTGATTTTATGGAATTTTTCTAATTTTTTCTATTTTTTGGAATTTTCATTTATTTTTAAAAAAAAAAAATTGGAAATTTTCCGAATCGAAATTAATCGACCCTCGAAGTCTCAAAAATTTTCGATCCAGACTTTATGAGTCCCGAATCGATCTACAAATTTTTAGAAATTTTTATGAAAATCCGGGAATTTTTATGAATTTTCTAAGTATTTTTACAATTTTTTTGGATTTTGGAAATTTCTTTTTATTTTTTATTATTTTTTTATTAATAAACCGGACCGGGTCAACCCGGTCCGACCGCCTCGGACTCACCTACGACATCAAAAACGGCGCCGTATATGTATTTTCTATTTATTTTCTATTTTCTAATCTATTTTCCTAATATTCGAAATTATACAAAAAAGATGGACGGCTGAGATTAATCTTTGAATCGATCTCGGCCGTCGACTCCTTCTCTAGACAAAACGGCGACGTTCTGGCCTATGTACTCAAAAACGGCGTCGCATCTGTTATTCCAAACGGACGGCCACGATGCAATCTAAGACTCGATCCGGGCCGTCGGCTCTCTCTTAAAGCAAAACGACGACGCTTCATTCATGACGTTGAACGGCTACGATTAACCCTAGCTTAGATCTGAGCCGTTCGTCCCTCATACGCCCTAAACGACGTCGCAGCATGCATTCTAAACGCCACCGTTTTTGATTTCCTATTTTATATCTAATATATCTAATATCTAAAATACAAAAATCAAGATCCGACGGCCCTAAATCAAACCTATCAAATTACCATGGCCATCGGATCGGGGCTGACTCGCCTCGTCCGCACCAACGGCCGAGCCGAGTCAGCGACACCTTGGCCCAATCACATAATGACACATCATCTCTTTGACCTGTTGACCGCGCCACATCATCGTCTTCAACCTCTCGCCGGCGAGCAAATGAACGGCTGAGAGGCTCCGGCGAGATCTAACGGTGAGATCTCGCCGGATCGACACGAAACTACTACCGCTCGACTCGCCTCGAGTTCTAGATTAACATATCCAAAAATCAATCCATTTCACCCGCTAGATCTTGAGTAATGAGCTTCGCATAGAATGAAATTGCGGAACTCAATCGCACATCACAGAGCAAGATAACTCAATTCCTTCACACAATCGTACGAATAGGAGTTCTAGATGCTTACCTCGAGCTCGGATCGAGCTCGCGTGACCTAGGATTTCCTAGGTAGGCTTCGGCAGTGTTCGGCCATGGAGGTTAGAATTGACAGACTCGATTGATGACGTTCGTGCAAAATCAAAGCCGGAACAAAATGCGGGAAGGATCAGCAATACTCGAGGACAAAAACGCACACAGTAATTTCAAGGATCGTGCTCAAATCAACGTGATGCCATGTGAGTGCAGAGCTGAGTTTGGAGATTTGACTTACCGTTTTAGGAGCTCGCAGGTTGATTAAGCCGGCGCGATCGAATCCCCGAGCCTAGACGAAGCTTCGGACGTGGTTTCAAGTCTCGATTCACTCCAGATTGGCCTCACCAAGAGCTCACGGTCGAGCTCGAGTTCTCGACCGAACGAGCGGGAGAACGAGCTCTCTCTCGTTTTCTCTCTCTCTCTCTAGCTCTCTCAACACCTTACGAACGGAATGAGCCCCCCTTTGCTTCGCGAATGTTCTCCTCCTTTTATACTCGTTTTTTCAAATAATGGCGCGTCGGGCAAAGCTTAACCGACTCACTTCGCACGTGCTCACGCGTGCGAAGTGAGTTGGACGGAGACTGGAACGGAATAGGATTCCGTCCAGCTCCGTTTGACACTCCGGCAACACCAATTGCGCACGAATTGCACTTAACTTGCTGAATGTTGACCTTTTTGTGTCGCCGTAGGTTTGACTGCTCCGTCGGCGCTCCTCCGGCGACGATTGTCCTCGAAGTCGGGCCCAATCGACGCGAAATCACCCGAGGAACAAAACGCCCGGGTTAATTGCTTTGATTATCGCCGATTGCCTTGTCAATTTGTTCATCAAAATTCGCCCAAATACTGTTCATTCGTGCAGACGTTCTGAAGAAGATGAAGTGCTATTACGGACCGGTTCGACCGGTCCGACCGGCGGTCAAACCGGTCCGAACCGGTTCAGACAATGAATTTAGCACAAATTTCAAAATTAAACAGAATTGGCTGGGAATTTTTGCAATTAAACTTCAAAATTGAACTTAGGGGCCTGGATATTATCTAAAAATGTGATTTTGCCCAAAAGTTCACCTCAATTTCTATGAAAACCCCAAATTTTTCAATTTGCCCAAATTAGGGAAATGTTCAATTGAGCATCAATTCGATCAAATTGGACTATGAGACCTATGCCAATCGCTTTAGAATGTATCAAAACCCTAGGGATGGTCTAATTTTACCATGATAGTCCCTCAATTAAAAGTAATTTCAAAAATTGCAAAATTGAGGGACTTAATTGCAAAATTTTTAAGAATTTCTGTGCAATTCGTACAATTCGCGCAATTGAGGGTGCAATTGATCAAATTGAAGTTCAAAGGGACTGCAATTGAATGTCTAAACTCTAAATGTGCAAAAATTGCAAATAAAAAGACTCAATTGGTATTTTTTATGCAAATTCAACTCTAGGCATAGTGAAGAAACACCTAAAATTGAACTTAATTTTCAATTTTTCTTGAGGTCAATATGAAAATGGAATTAAAAGAAAAAATATTGGACATTTTTGTGTATTTTTGTGACCTCGAAAGGTATTTTTTATGAATTTTCAAAGATTTTTCCTATTTTTCGAAAATATAAAAAATGCGAAAAATATGGAAAATTATTTTTTGTTCCAAATTGGTTCCTTATGCTTGGCCAAGGCTTCCAATGTTGATTTTTCAAAATTTTTTTTATTTTTTTGTGAATTTTTAATGAATTTTGGAAAATAAAACTAAAGAAAACTGACTAAAAATTCGTGTGTCAACACCAACTTTAAGAGATCGCCAATGATTGGTGGAGGGCAACTAGAGTAATTGTTTTCCTGAAGGAGTAGTGTCTAACCGGAATGCATTCTCTGAGGCATTCATTGGGAAGTTCTTTTATGCGGCTGCCTAAGAACAGAAGTTAGTTGGATTCCAGAACTTGCGTGAAGGCAACATGACAATCGAGCAAGATGAGGCGGAGTTTGCAAGGTTGTCGAAGTATGCTCCGTGAATGGTTGAAAATTCCTTGGATACATCAAGGAGGTTCAAAGATGATCCGCAACTTGACCTCCGTAGTCAACCGGTGGCTTTGGACCTGCGGGACCATGAGGAGTCATATAGGCATGGCCAATCGCTTGAAAGGGATACGAGAGAGAGAAGGAAAGTCGTCCCTGGACTGCAATTTATACCCCGGAAGGACAATCGCAATTTTGGAAAGAGGCCGATGATGAGTAATAGGCGGTTTACCCCCCTGTGAAGAAGGAATTGGAAAGCCAACTCGCCCGAATAGGAATAACTCGGACCTCGTGCTCTCGTGGAAGGCGACATGAAATGGACCTTGCCCTGGCCAAGGCGGTGCTTGTTTCAAGAGTGGCAAGCTGGGCCACCATGTAAGACAATGCCCCGAGAAAGCTCCCGGGGATTACCTGCAGATGGTAAGATATCCAGGAGGGCATAAGATATGAGCTGCTCCGCAAGGAAACCGTTGGAAGTGTTATTGCATGTTGCTACACCCTTAAGGACTGAAGCACCGGTTACTTTAGGATGCCCGAACCGTAAGATAGTGATTGGCGATCGCAAAGAATTGGTTGATCTTGCTGTATTGCCCATGTATGACTTCGATGTTATTATCGGGATGGATTGGTTATGGAAGCAAAAGGCTGTAGTCGATTGTGGTAACAAGGCGATACAATTCTTTCCTAATGGTCACCCTAGATTTTATTTCGTCGGAAGTTGGGGAGGGACCTCAATCCCTTAAATCTTGCCACAGGGGGTAACTAAGTTAATAGATGAGGAGTGTAAGGCTTACTTGGTGGTTGTGTTGATCCCGACGATTGAGGAACCCAAGTTGGAAGATATGCCGGTAGTATGTGAATACCCGGATGTTTTTCCTCGAGACTTACCCGGATTACCACCTGAGAGAGAGAGACGGAATTCTCTATTGAGTTAGCCCCTGGGACGGAACCGATATCGAAGGCACCTTATAGAATGTCCTTATCGGTGTTGAAAGAGTTAAAGGTGCAAATGCAGAAACTTTTGGACAAAGGGTTCATTCACCCAAGTGCTTCACCTTGAGGAGCACCGGTCTTATTTGTGAGGAAAAAGGACGGGATATCACCAGTTAAGGATAAAAAGGAAGGATATCCCTAAGATCGCCTTTAGGACAAGGTGTGGGCATTATGAGTTTATAGTCATGCCTTTTTGGGTTGACCAATGCTCCAGCTGCCTTCATGGATTTGATGCATCGTGTGTTCAAGGAATATCTAGACCGGTTTGTCATAGTGTTCATAGACGACATTCTAATCCGTTCAAGAAGAAATGGTGATCATGAAGCGCATCCGAGGATCGTTCCGCAGACATTGAGAGAACACTCACTCTACGCTAAGTTTAGCAAGTATGAGTTTTGGCTGAATAGAGTGGCGTTCCTTGGACATATAGTTTCTGGAGATGGAATCTCTGTGGATCCTACTAAGATCGAAGCGGCAACGAATTGGCCTAGACCGACGATGATGACCGAAGTGAAAAGTTTCTTGGGGTTGGCAGGCTACTACAGAAGGTTGTGGAGAAGTTCTCATCGATAGCCATACCTTTGATTAGATTGACGAAGAAGGAAACGAAGTTTTAATGGACTGATAAGTGTGAGAGAACCTTTTAAGAGCTGAAGTATAAACCGACCACTACACTAATTCTGACGGTCTCCTCTGGACCTGGAGGTTATGAAATCTACAGTGATGCATCCCCGAAAGGATTGTGGTGTGTGCTAATGCAACTTGGAAAGGGCGTGGCTTATGCGTCGCGTCAATTAAGACCTCATGAGATGAACTACCCGACGCGCGACACGGAACTTGTTATTGTCTTTGCATTGAAAATGCGGAGGCATCATTTGTGTGGAGAAAAGTTCCGGATCTATACGGAACATCAGAGTCTGAAGTATTTGTTTCCCCAAAGGGAGTTGAATATGAGACAATGGAGGCGGATAAGAGAAAACCCGAGTTTTAGGTATCCAAGGATGGAATCCTGAAGTTCCGTGGGAGAATGTGTGTGCCTAATGATGAAGAGCTCGGAGAAAGGATCCTATCAGAGGCACATTGGAGCAACTAAAGTATTCACCCTGGATGTACAAAGATGTACCAAAACCTTCGACGGCACTACTGGTGGAATGGAATGAAGATGGATGTCACTAAGCATGTGGCCAAGTGTTTAACTTGCCAACGGGTCAAAGTGCAGCACCGTAAGCCTGGTAGTATCTTGCAGCCTCTGGAGGTTCCCCGAATGGAAGTGGGAGCGCATCACAATGGATGTTGTAATGGGTCTATCAATGAGTCAACGAGGACATGATTCTATATGGGTAATTGTTGACAGATTAACCAAGTCCACACACTTTCTACCGGTGCGAAAAGATTGTGATATGGAGAGGTGTACGGAGTTATATAAGAGGCAGATAGTGCGTTTACATGGGGTTCCGATGATGATTACGACCGATTGTGACCCGAAATGTACTGCCATGTTTTGGAAGAGTCTGCAAGAAGCTATGGGAGCAAAGTTGCAAGACAGTATGAGAGACCACCCTCGGACCGATGGACAATCGGAAAGGACCATCCAAACCCTGGAAGACATGCTAAGGGCATGTGTAATTGACTCTAAAGGAGGATGGGACGATCAATTACACTTGGTGGGGTTCGCCTATAACAAAAGTATTCAGATGGCACCATTCAAAGCGTTGTAGGGGAGAGCTGGTCGGACCCCTCTATGTTGGGACAAAGTCGGAAAAAAAAAAAAAAAAAAGTATAACGGGCCCGGAGTTGGTAGAGCTGTCAGTTGAGGCAATAAAGGTCATTAGAGAAAGACTTAAGACCGCCCAAAGTCACTAGAAAAGCTACGCGGATAGACGGCGTAAGCCTTTGGAATTCCAAGTAGGAGACCATGTATTTCTCAAGGTATCACCGATGCAAGGACTATCTCGGTTTGAAAGGACAGGGAACCCGATCCCGAGATACGTGGGACCTTCCGAGATACTAGAACGGATCGGAACCCCGGCCCATCGGCTTGCCTTGCCGCCAAACCTGTCGCAAGTCCACAACGTCTTTCACATGTCAAGGCTGCGAAAGTACGAACCAGATCCGACCCACGTCTTGGACTATGAAGCTATAGAAGTGGACGACCGAGTGACGTACGTGGAAAGGCCAGTTAGGATTGAGGACGGGAAGGAGCGGGTCTTGAGGAACAAGACGATTCCGTTGGTGAAGGTAATCTGGGAGCACCATGGAACCGAGGGAACCACCCGGGAAAGCGAAGAATCAATGAGGCGTCAACACCCCCACCTGTTCGAGTAGTTAAGTCTTGTAAATTTCGAGGACGAAATTTCTATAAGGGGGGAAGAGTTGTGACATTCCGAATTCCGACCCCATTTCGAAGTTTATGATAAAATGGGCATTGATGCATTTCAGTAATCTCACTCGGAATTGATTACTCTAGAGACGATTGACCGAAGGGGAATGGCTGAATAGGATAGTACGCGGACTAAAGAACTCGGCCGCGGACTAGTATCCCGACCATAAGGATCGCCGAGGGTACATTCTAGGCCATGCAGGTCGATCTAAGATTAGTGTCAGAACAATCGGCTAGCGTCGTGCAAATGGACCGCGGGTGATTCCGCTATGCCATAGCATGATTTGCGGATGACCCCGAACCGATTCCCGACGATCACGTCCCGCCCGGACCGACGGTTTCCCTCGCGATTACATGACAACCAGGATCGCCGTGGTCCGAATAATTCTTAAACATGATAAAAATCACGGGTCGATACACGTAACTCCCGAGAGCCACCCGTCGGTCCGAGATGCACCGAAACCGCGATCGGCTAATTTTTAGCGCGAGGCGAACTTCGAAATCGGCAGCCGGGTATTTGAGAATTCCTATGCAAATAAATTGGACGTCGCCTCACCAAAGTTAATAAGGATTTTATATCGCAGTATTAGTCAGAAAAAGTGGAGATCAAATCGCGAAGCGAGAAGTGCACCCCAATCTCGAATTTCGTTCAAGATCTTGAGAAACCGCAAAGGAAAATTTTGGCCACTTCACCATCCCATCACTTCAGTCAATTATATCAAAGAAATGGAGAAGAAAAGTGCTCTTGAAGTGTCCAAGTCCCAAGACCCATTAAAATCCCAAAAACCTCATTTTCCCCAAAAACCCCATTACCTAACATTACTATTCATGTCCTACACCCACCCCCCACCATCTTGTCACTCTTGAATGAGGGCTAATCACTCAAATCACTCCCTCTCTCTTCTCTTGTGGGCTGATGCAAACCCCCTCTCACTCCCTCACTCTCATTTTCACTCTCACTCAAAACACTCTCTCAAGTTCTCTCATCTCTCCCTCTCACTCCCTCTCGGCACCTCCCATTTCCGGCGACCCCGAGGTGCTGCAACCGCCACCACCACCACCTCTCCTTTCCCTAGAGACCGTGAGCCACCGCCGTCGCCAACGAACCGCCTTTCTCCCCCTCTTTGGACGCCGGTGCAGCAAGTTAGAGGGAGGGGCTGTTCTTGGGGTTTTGCTCCTCATTTGAAGGTAAGGAGCTAGAATCTTGCCACAATCATCTAGGGTAGTTTAAGTGAGGTTCATTGGTGGATTTTGGGAGGATTTCGTGGACTAAAAGTGTTGCTCTCTTGTTTGAACCAAAGGGGACAGCTTGGGTTGAAATCTGGTCACGCGAAGTCGTCGCTCATCCGTCGGGTTTTCTTCACCAAAAAGGACTTGTAAGTGGCTCTAATCCTTCCTTAGGACTATGGGTTACTAAGGAGCTTGGTAGTTTATGGATTAGGTTGATTTAGGGGTTGTTTTGGGCATGAATCAAGGGAGACCGGTTCTGAAATTTAGCTTGCTGTGGTTTGAAGTTTTGGGTGATAAATGAGCATGTTGGGGCTGGTTCGGGTGTGTAGTGATGGCCTAAGATGGTGAGGACCGAATGTTGCATGATGAACTTGAGTTAGATGCCCTTTCGGCGCAAATTGTGCTAGTGGTTATGTTGGTTGTTAGCATCATGTACATTGTGGGATTGTGGAAAATTATGAGTTTGGGGCCATGATATGTTCGGCCATGTGAGTGAAATGCGAGGTTACATGTTGGAGCATGTGCCGGATCGGTGGAAACTTGATTGGAACAAAATGAGATGTTATGTGGCTTAGTTGGGGCCGAATGGAAATGGTGCATTAAAGAGAGTGTCATAGTGTTTTAAATTGATATGTGAACCTTGGAACGACTCGAGGTGAGAATCGGCTAATTTGTGATGCGCGAACCATGTGTTAGGTAGCGCGATTGAAACGTTGTGTTATTGGGCTTTATTTGTTACACTCGATCATGAAGTTTATTAATGAAAGCCTATGGATGTGAATTATGAGTCTTGGTACCACGATGCGTTAAACGGGGTTTATAGCCGATTGTATTATACTATGACATATCTCGTATGCACTCATACCCCGATGCGTTAAACGCGGGGTTTGTGCCCGTCCCGATGCGTTAAACGCGGGATCGACCCGATGCGTTACTACGCGAGTCTATGAATATGGTCGTATTCAATCAAGTCGCCCGAGGCCATAGTGATGCCGTATTCGTCCGATTGTCCGAGATCGAGTTTTTATGGGGCGTATTCCTAAGTGTCTGAGACCCCGGTGTGCACACGTATATATATATATACCGAGAATATATTTTAAGCCCGATGCGTAGTTACGCGGGCTAGATGATTGAGAGGATGTGTTATAAGCCCGAGGCGTTGAGACGCGGCCCGAGAATGGACTACTTGATATTGATGTCACGTGTGACCGAATTGCGGTAATGCCCGAAGTCTAAAGTGCCATAGTATAGAAGTTTGATGACCGGATTAAGAGATTGTGTGTCGTAAGTTTTGGATTGATTTTCTTATTGAATTGAGTTTGTCTGTGTGTCTGGGTTAATTATCTTAGTTTGACTAGCTCGGAGGTACCATACCCTAGGGTCGGCTTAGATCCACCTTACCGGGATTTTATCTCACCCCTCTATGGGACCCACTTTTCGCACCACCGACCCCGACAGCCGGGATGCCATTGCTCTTCGGGCTACCGACGCAGTTTGAGCCGGTCATCACGCAGTATCGAGTCGGACCGGACCGGACCTATTATCGGAGGGCTAGTACATTATGGGTTGACGACTCGAGTGACCGCTGGATTCCCTATACCTTTATTTCGTGGACATATAAGGACGGAGACTATTTATCTAGACCCCCGAAGGAGGAGGTGATTCCGGAGCATGTCTTGGAGGCCGCCGGACCTAGACACCCGGTAGTTTCGCCTTCTCGACTCCCCGACATTGGACCCGTAGTCGGACCGATCCCGGAGCCGAAGTCCCCCTTGCCCGGACACGCTGCTATGGACGGAGGAATTGTGGAGCTTGATGGTGCCGTTGGCGATCCCATGGCGATTCCGGAACCTGAGCCGATCGTGGTGCCGCTTGTAGATCCGGTGTATGATCAAGAGATGGATGAGCATGCGGAGGAGTCCGAGCCGGAGCTAGAGTTGGATGGGGCTATCGAGACGAGTTTTTCCCCGGAGTACGCTCCCCCCGCTGGGGATACTTCTGATGAGGACGTCTGACCATTAGGTGTTTAGAGGTCTTTACCCCCACTTTTGTATCCTCGTATGTTGACGAGTGATTTTGTCTTGGGAGGTTTCCTTTGCGTCCCCGTGTCCTATCCTTGGGTCGTAGTTGTTTTATTTCGGGTAGTCTGTATGAACTCCAAACCTACTGGTTAGGTTATATGTATGCTTGTATTATGTTTCGGAGTCATTCTATTATTTTTCCGGGTTTGTTATGTCTATTTCCGCTTGCATTTGCATCTCGCGCATATTATGTCCGTTCCCGATCCTAGTGAGGTTCGCGAGTTTTCTCTCGACCATGTGGGATGTTCGACCGCTGATGGAGGTGCGGGGCGTGACATTTGAGGTGACCCAATTTCAATCAAGAGTGACTAGTGAGTGGGGTGGGTGAAGGACATGAATAGTAGAGGTAGGTAGTGGGATTTTTGGGAAAAATGGGGTTTTTGGGGTTTTAAATGGGCTTTGGGAATTGAACTTCAAGAACACTTTTCCCTCTTCATTTCTTTGATATAATTTGGCTGAAGTGATGGGATGATGAAGTGGCCAAAATTTTTCTTCGCGGTTTCTCAAGATGCTGAACAAAATCCGGGACCGGGGTGCACTTCTCCCTTCGCGATTTGATCTCCACTTTTTCTGACTCATACTTGCGATATAAAATCCTTATTAACTCTGGTGAGGCGACGTCCAATTTATTTGCAATGGAATTCTCAAATACCCGGCCGCCGATTTCGAAGTTCACTTCGCGCTAAAAAATTAGCCGATCGCGATTTCGGTGCATCTCGGATCGACGGGCGGCTCTCGGGAGCTACGTGTATCGACCCGTGATTTTTCTCACGTTTAAGAATTATTCGGACCACGGCGATCCTGGTTGTCATGTAATCGCGAGGGAAACTATCGGGCCCTAGCGGGACGCGATCGTCGAGAATCGGTTCGGGGTTATCCGCAAATCATGCTATGGCATAGCGGAACCACCCGCGGTCCATTTGCATGACGCTAGCAGATTGTTCTGATACTAATCCTAGATCGACCTACATGGTCTAGAACGTACCCTCGTGATCCTTATGGTCGGGATACTAGTCCGCGGCCGAGTTCTTTAGTCCGCGTACTATCCTATTTAGCCATTCCCCTTCGGTCGGTCGTCTCTAGAGTGATCAATTCCGAGTGAGATTAACGAAACGCATCAATGCTCATTTTATTCATAAACTTCGAAATGGGGTCGGAATTCGGAATGTCACATAAAAGCTTCTCGAAAAGGGACAAAGTCTAGAAAGTCACAATGAAAAGAGGAGAGTCCTCAAAAGTTGGATCAAGAAAAACATTCATGAATCTTCCTCAAAGCAAATAATTGCTGGTAAGATATCAAGGTGATCACCCATGTTCGCCCATCTTTTGACGATATGACCTTTCTCAAAAGCCTACCTTAAACCAAGATACAACCTATCCGTGAAACTTTTCTGATCTAGAGATGTCTCAGGCTGATGTAAGAAATCATACAGGAAGCTACCGCTTAAAGAGGTAAGTACAATCCTGTCTTATCATGTCTTCGGGGTTCTTGACTTGTAGACCCGAAGAAGCTATTTTTTTATGAATGTTCATTTCTTGGCCTCAAAATGAATATCCTTTGATAAACCTTTAACCCGGCCTGAATTACGGTCCCTTTTAAATGCCTTCTTTGATCAGGCCGATTGTACGCATCTCGAATGATCCCGAAACCTCAATGTTAGGTTTTCTGTAAGCGGATTCGAGTTTTGAGAAAAGCCTTCCCAAATGGTGAGAAGCCTTCTTGGATGAAGGAAACCCCTTTTGAAAAACTTTTAAAACGACCTTTTTGAAGAATACTCAGGTTGTAACATTCAAAATTCATCCCCAGTAGAGATTTGAACATAATGACACTTGAACTTGTGTTTGGACATGCTTCCCTCACAAATACAATTTGAAAGTCTGTTTGGAAATCCTAAGTTTCTCCCCGGAATTTAGAATCACCACTTTGTTATCATAGTCCAAGGGTCTCAACCCACTGGATTGCTCAAAAAGCAACTCTAATGATGTTTAATTGAATTTCTGCGGGTTCCCCGGTGTCCCCAAAACCTTAGAGTAACTACATTTTTAAAGATCTAACTAACTTGGATTTTCTGCGGGTTTTTTGGCATCCCCAGGTCAACAGATCCTCATCTTTTAAAATTTGAAAATTGGGTTTGAACTTTTGTAGGTACGCTAGTAATCCTCGGTCCTCGGATGGCACCCTCATCTTTAAAATTTGAAATCGGGTTTAAGCTTCTGTAGGTTCACTAGTAATCCTAGGTCCTCGGATGGCACCCTCACTATTAAAATTTGAAAATCGAGTTTGAGCTTCTGTAGGTACGCTAGTAATCCTAGGTCCTCATATGGTACCTTCCTCCTTTAAAATTTGAAAATCGAGTTTGAGCTTACGTAGGTTCACTAGCAATCTTAGGTCCTCGGATGGCACCCTCAACTTTTAAATTTGAAAAATCGGGTTTGAGCTTCTGTAGGTTCACTAGTAATCCTAGGTCCTCAGATGGCACCCTCTTCCATTTTAAATCGGCGAACTCCTTCCTACGGGATAGCCGTTGACACCCGAATTTTTAGTCAGTTTTCCTTTAGTTTTATTTTCCAAAATTCATTAAAAATTCACAAAAAATTAAAAAATTATAAAATCAACATTGGAAGCCTTGGCCAAACTTAAGGAACCAATTTGGAACAAAAAATATATTTCATTTTTTTCATTTTTTTAATATTTTCGGAAAATAGGAAAATATTAGAAAATGCATAAAAAATACCTTTCGAGGTCAAAAAAAATACACAAAAATATCCAATATTTTTATTTTAATTCCCTTTTCATATTGACCTCAAGAAAAATTGAAAATTGAGTTCAATTTTAGGTGTTCCTTCACAATACCTAGAGTTGAATTTGCACAAAAAATACCAATTGAATCTCTTTATTTGCAATTTTTGCACATTTGGAGTCTAGACATTCAATTGTGGTCCCTTTGAACCTCAATTTGATCGATTGCACCCTTAATTGCGCGAATTGCACAAATTGCACGGAAATTCTTAAAAATTTTGCAATTTAGTCCCTCAACTTGCCAATTTTTGAAATTACTTTTAATTGAGGGACTATCATGGTAAAATTGGACTGCCACCCTATGTTTTCATACGTTTAGAATTGATTGGAATGGGTCTCATGGTCCAATTTGGTCAAATTGACACTCAATTGAACTTTTCCCCAATTTGGGCAAATTGAAAAATTTGGGGTTTTCATAGAAATTGAGGTGAACTTTTGGGCAAAAACACATTTCTAGATAGAATTCAGGCCCCTAAGTCCAATTTTGAAGATTAATTGCAAAAATTCCCACTCAATTTTGATTAATTTTGAAAATTCTAAGAATTTTACTGTCTGAACCGGTTCGGACCGGTCGGACCGGTCGAACCGGTCCAAACAGTGTCATCTTCCCCAATTTACCCGCGCCATTTGCAGATTTGAGCAGCGAACTTCAACGATCAAATTGATGTCCAATTCGACACCAATTAGACTAATTATGGTGGGGGTTTTGTTGTGCGGGTCAAGAGGCGTCGATCGCCACCGGCGACACGGCCAATGGCCGCCGGAACACGGCGGAATCAACGGTCAAGGCTCTCGGCGTCCGTAAGTCAACATTTTGTCAAAACGTGTAAATTTGTGCTCGTTTTAGCTCGACGGCACGCCGGACGGTCTTGGACGGGATTCTAACCAACTCCGTCACCGTCCGGCGACCATAAATCACGTGGGTGGCACGTGAATCACCCCCGGCCAGCTCACACCCGACGCGCGCATTTTTGAAAACGGAGTATAAAAAGCGAGGAAGATTCGAGAGTAAGGGGGGGCTCATTCTAGCTCACGAGGTCCAACAGAATAGAGAGAGAGGGAAGGAGATAGAGAGAGAAGCTCTCGCATACCTCCATTGACGAAAGCTTGAGCGCGGTCTGCAAGTTCTTCGCCCGGCTGATTCAGATCAAATCAGAACACCAAACCACTTCCAGAAGTCCTCTAGCACCTTGGAGAAGCGATCGCAGTTGCTCAATTAGCTTCAAATCTCCGTAAACGGTAAGTCTACTTCTCGATTTTCTCTCCGTGTGTTCATGGTATCCGGCCTTTGCGAGCATAATCATCTTAATTCTTGTGTGTGTTTTGTTCCCCGAGCATCACCGACTCGGTTCGCATCTCTGTTTTGCATCTATCTTGTTCGAAAACCTCGAGTCTAACCTACAACCAGCCGCGACTTGGTCGGACTTCGACTAGGTCATTGAGGCCACTGCGGGTTCAATCCGAACCCGAGGTAAGTGTTCTGAACTCACTTTGAGTGTGCCTGAAGCTTTAATTCGATAGATATGTTCTATATTGCTTGGTTGAAGTCCGGAATGCCGTGTGCGTGCGAAGCTGATTGCTCGTGATTCTATGGATGAAATTGCTTGATTCTTAGATATGTTGGTCTAGAGGTCGAATGGAATCGATTGCCGTTGGTTTGAGACTTTTCCGGCGAGATCTCACCGTTGGATCTCGCCGGAGAACTCTCGCCCGTCCATTTAGTGTCGTCACGAGGAAGAAGAAGAAGATGACGTGGCGGTCAACTAGGTCGGCGATCCGACGTGTCGATGTGGGATTGGTCCAAGCTAGCGCCGACTCGGCTCGGCCGTTGGCGCGAGCGGGCCGAGTCGGCCTTGATCCAACGGTCTAGGTTATTAGATAGGTTTGATTTACGACCGTTGGATCAACATTTTTATTTTATTTTTGAATATTAGATATATCGGGATAGAAAATAAAGAATAGGTAGTACGGTGTCGTTTTCTATAGGTTATGCGGTGTCGTTTTTGGCATTAGATGAATTGGACGGCTTAGATCGAATCCAGGTTTAGATCCCGGCCGTCCATGTACTTAATTGAAGTGATGTCGTTTTGGTTGAGGAAGGGCGGACGGCTCGGATTAGATTTTGAATCTGATCTTGGCCGTCCATGTGATAGAACGGTGCGGCATCGTTTTAAATGTTACCAAAGCGCCGTCGTTTTGTGTATAATAAGAACAGACGGCCCGGATTGAACCTTAGATCGAATCGAGACCGTCCTTTTTAAAGAACGATGCGGTGTCGTTTTTGTGGCGAGCCCGAGGCGACGTCGTTTCATTTAGGCTGGGATCGACGGTCGAGATTGATCCAAGAATTGATCTTAGCCGTCCGTTTCATTTTTGTATTTTCGGACATTAGAAATTAGTTTAGAAAATCAAAAATAAATAGTATAAATACGTATACGGCGTCGTATAGGGCTAGAGTGAGTCTGCGGGCGGTCGGACCGATTTGACCGGCCATTGACCGGTTTGACCCGGTCCGGTTTAATAATAAAAAAAATAATAAAAAATAAAAAGAAATTTCCAAAAATCCAAAAAAAATTGCAAAAATACTTAGAAAATTCATAAAAATTCCCCGATTTTCATAAAAAAATTTCTAAAAATTTCTAGATCGATTCGGGACTCATAAAGTCTGGATCGAAAATTTTGAGACTTCGAGGGTCGATCTATGTCGATCCGGAAAATTCCCAATATTTTTGAAAAATAAATAAAAATTCCAAAAAATTAGAAAATTTAGAAAAATTCAAGAAAATCACAAAAAATGGGAAATGGCCACATTCAACTGGCCAAATCGAAATTTTGTGATTTTCGGGTCCCAAACCCCAAAAATGACCATTCTACCCTTCCGGGCCATTCGCCCCAAATTTTTACCCAAATCACTCCGACACCCAAATTTGATTTTTGTATGGGCCGATAGGGCCATTTTAGACATATCGAACTTTGATTGATTGATTTGATCGATTGTAATGATTTTGATTGCGCATTAATTTTTCTGATTGTGATTGATTAGGATAGAAAATTCCCATCCGCATGAAAACTTAGAATTGTTAGGGCCTACCTCACCCGATATTACATCTGTATGAATTCTTAGGTTAGAAAAACAATCAACATCGGTAACCGAAAGGGCGTCAAATATGAAATTTGGCGTAACCAAGTCCCCGGACCCAAAATCTCTGGTTTTCGCGGAACCGAACGGTTTCTCCCGACCGCTCGGTAAGGTTTTCCGATCGTACCTTCCAATAAATCGATCGGTGGCGACTCCAAAATTGCATGTACACGCCGCACATGCCACCCGACCACACAAGGTCAATTTCGATATTTTATAAATTTTATCCGACATCGCGATTCGAGTAATGGGTCTTGGGAGAGACCCGCGATCCCAAAAAAAAAAAAGTAAATATATATAAAAGGGGGATCGGCTCGTTAACCCTACTCGCCCCGCCGGGGACATGATCCGACGGAGAGGGTCGCGACAATAGCCAACCCCTTTTAATCGGCGAACTCCTTCCTACAAGATAGCCAACCCCTTTTAATTGGCGAATTCCTTCCTACGGGATAGCCAACCTCTTTTAATTGGTGAATTCCTTCCTACGGGATAGCCAACCCCTTTTAATTGGTGAATTCCTTCCTACGGGATAGCTAACCCCTTTTAATAGGTGAATCCCCGGTGGATAGCCAAACCTCTTTTAAATGGTGAATTCCTTCTTATAGGATAGCCAACCCCATTTCAAACGGTGAATTCCTTCCTACGGGATAGCCGATCTCCATTTCAAACGGTGAATTCCTTCCTACGGGATAGCCGATCTCTATTTCAAATGGTGAATTCCTTCCTACCGGATAACCGACCTCCATTTTTTAATAGGTGAATCCCTTATTACAGGGTAAACCTTCTTTTTAATATTCAAACTGTCACAAAAGACACTTAACATCGGACGGACGTTGAGCTATAAAAGGACCTTACGAATCACTCAAAGGTAATCTCATAAACTCGTCCTTTCAATCTCGGACTAACAATCTTCGGACCACCGACAGGTGAGCTACAGGTAAATCTCTCTCTCTCCTCATCTCTCTTACAATCAAGAATGAGCTGAAATGATCCTTCCTTAGAATTTTGGACTTCAATGGTAGAGGTAAGACAATTGAATGTTGATGATTATTTTTCTTAAATTCTTTCCCTAATAGGAGTCGATTAAAGATCCAGGTGTCACATTGTCTTTGAAAGCAACCTCTAATCGAGATTACTTTCAAAGAGGGGCAGCTGTTGACACCTAATTTTAGGTCAAGTATTTCTTAGTTTTATTTCACAAAAATTCATAAAAATTCATAAAAAATCAAAAAAAAATTGAAAAATCAAGTTGGGTAGCCTTGGCCAAGCATAAGGAACCATTTTTGAACAAAAAATAATTTTTCATATTTTTCACATTTTTTTAATATTTTCGAAAAATAGAAAAATACAATAAAATTCACGAAAAATACTTCCTGATGTCACAAAAATATAGAAAAATGTTCCATATTTTTATTTTAATTCCCTTTTCATATTGACCTCAAGAAAAATCGAAAATTGAATTCAATTTTAGGTGTTCCTTTGTAACGCCGAGAATTGAATTTACATAAAAAATACAAATTGAGTCTTTTTATTTGCATCTTATCCACATCTTGAGTCTAGACATTCAATTGAAGTCCTCTCTAGCTTCAATTTGATCAATTGCACCCCCAATTACACAAATTGCATGAACTAGGCAAAAATTTCAAAAATCTTTGCAATTTAGTCCCTCAACTTCCCAATTTTTGAAATTACTTTTAGTCAAGGGACTTTTGTGGCAAAATTGGACTGTCCTCTAAGGTTTTCACATATTCTGAATCGATTGGCATAGGTGGTTTGATCCAATTTGATCATTTGGACGTCCAATTGAACTTTTCCCCAATTTGCAATTATAGGAAAATTTGGGGTTTTTGTAGAAATTGAAATGAACATTTGGGCAAAACCACATTTCTAGATAGAATTCGAGCCTCTAAGTTCAATTTTGAGGTTTAATTGCAAAACTTCTCAGTAAATTTTGATTAATTTTGGAAATTACACGTCCGAACCGATTCAGACCGGTCTGGCAGCTGGTTGGACCGGTCGAACCCGACTGTAACAGTGTCATCTTCCCCAAAGTGACTCACGATTTTGCAGGTTCGAGAGGCGAGATTCAACAATCAAATTGAAGATCAATTCAGCCCTAATTGGATCAATTGATGTGTGCGTTTTATTCCTCAGGCCAAGACTCGCCGATTGAGACCAACGGCATGACCAATGGTCGTCGGAAGAGTTCCGGCGAGCCGGTCAAAGCCCCGGTGCATAGAAAAGTCAACATTCTCAATCCCGTGTCAAATTTGCGCTCGTTTTAGCTTGGACGGAGGCCTAATGGACTTGGACGGAATCACAACCGATTCCGTCGCCGTCCGGCGACCCATTTACGCGTATGCACACGTGTGAGAAACTCGGCGAAGCTTCACCTGTGCGCGCCCAAATTCTAAAGCTTGATATAAAAGGTTGAGGAAGATTCGCGAGAAAGGAGAGGCTCATTGTGCTCGCCGAGTAATAGAATAGAGAGAGAGAAAGAGAGAATGAGTAGTGAGAGAAGCTCTCGCGAGCTCAATTGTTGCTCACCGGAGATCAAGCCGCACGTCGTTCGACCGGCTAATCCAAGCCAAATCGGAACTGGTGATCAAGTCGAGAAGCTTCACACGGGTGCCAGGAAGCGATCGCGCACTTAGATCAACCCGCAATCTCCAAAAAAGGTAAGTCGAGCTCTCAATCTCTTCACTATACATTCATGGCATCTCATCTTCGTGAGCTTGATTCTCGCAATTGATATGCGTGTTTCACTCCTGGAACATCACTAACCACGATCGCATCTCTATCTTGCATTGATTTCGCTCAAACACCTCGAGTCGAACTTCCAACCGGTCACGGCCTGGTCGATCTTCGGCCAGGCAATTCTAGCCACTATGAGCTTAATCGGAGCTCGAGGTAAGTATCCTGGACCCGATTTGAGTGTTTCTGAAGCTTTGATTGAATAGTTATGCTCTATATCGCGCGATTGAACTACGAGATGCCGATCTGTGCTTGGTTTGATACTTATGATTTAGTCGATGAAATCGTGTAATTTTTAGATATGTTAATACGGAAGTCAAGGCGAGTAGATTGGTTCTGATTTGGGGTTGATCGGCCGAGGTTTCACCGTCGGATCTCGCCGGGAAGCCTCGGCCGTCCGTTTGCTTGCTGGCGTGAGGTTGAAGACGAGCCGACCTAGCGGGTCGGCGAGTCAACTTACTTAGGTATCGTCGCCTGGTTGGTCTAGGGTGTCGCTGAGTCGGCTCGGCCGTTGGCGCGAGTGAGCCGACTCGGCCTTGATCCGACGGTCCGGATAATTAGCTAAGTTTGATTCTGGGCCGTCGGATCTATTTTTTTTTTTGTATTTTCGGATATTAGTTTAATAGATAGAAAATTAAGAAAATCAAAAGCAACGTCGTTTAGGTTAAGTGGACACGCGACGTCGTTTAGGTATAGGTCATATACATCGTCGTTTCGGGCATAGGTGAAGCGAATGGCTCAGATTAGATCTGGTTTTGAATCGTAGCCGTTCATTTGATTAATTTGGGTGACGTCGTTTAGTATATGAGGCAAAAGCGTCATCGTTTCGTGCTTAAGAGGAGTTGACGGCCCGGATCTAGTCGGTGGGTTTTAATCGTGGCCGTTCGTCCGATTTAATTGATGCGGCGTTGTTTAAGGGGGGGTGCCAGAAGCGTCGTCATTTTGATCCGAGACGAGTCGACGGCCGAGATCAATTCCGTGGCCGATCTCGGCCATCCATTCATTTTCTATATATTCAAATATTAGGAAATTAGTTTAGAAAATAAAAAAAATTAGAAAAAATATATCTGGCGTCGTTTTAGGGTAGAGCGGTTTGCGATCGGATCTGGATCGGGTTGATCGGGTTGACCCGGTCCGAAAAATTAATAAAAAATAAATAAATAATCATAAAAAAAATCCAAAAAAATCAATAAAATTCATAGAAAATTCATAAAAATTCCCAAATTTTCCCAAAAAATTTTCAAAAATATTTAGGTCGATTCTAGACTCTTATAGTCTGGATCGAGAAATTTTGAGGTTTCGAGGGTCGATCCACATCGATCCAAAAAATTCCCGACTTTTAGAAAATAAATAAAAAATTCAAAAAAATTAGAAAAATTCTAAAAAATTCTTAAAAAATCACAAAAATTGGGAAATGGTCACATTCAACTAACCCAACCCTATTGTGTGATTTTTGGGTCCCGAACCTCAAAATGACCATTTTACCCCTCCGGGCCTTCCGCCCCAAATTTTCCCGAACCATCCCTACACTTAATTGTGTTCATTCCGTGGGACGACATGGCCATATTAGATGCGTCTTACTTGATTGATTGGTTGATTTGGTTGCGATTATCTTGATTGCGCATTAAATTTCCCGATTGTGACCGATATGTTAGCAAATTCCCGTCTGCATGATATCCTTAGATCGTTTTTTTTTTTTTTTGGTAAGGTAAGATATCCTTAGATCGTTAGAGCCTATCTCACCCTAAATTTCGTCTGCGTGAATTCTTAAGTTAGAAGATCACTCAACTTTTGTAACCGAAAGGGCGTCGATATGAATCTCGGTATAACCAAGTCTCCGGACCCAATTCTTTGGTTCTCACAGAATCGAACGGTTTCTCCCGACCGCTCAATAGGGTTTCCAATCTTACCCTCCAAAAAATTGATCGGTGGCGACTCCATATGCATATACATAATACACATGTCACGCGACTACATTAAGGTCAATATCCGAAAAAAACTTTTCTCCACATCTCGATTCGAGTAATGGGTCTCGGGAGGGACCCGCGAGCCAAGATCCACCGCCAACCGGGTCGGAAGCGCGGCTCACTAACTCTCCCCCAGAGGAGGGTCGCGACAAGCGGATTACTCAGAAGGTAGATGCTGAAGAAATAATAAGATCTGTGAATCAGAAATCATCATCCGAGAAGGAAAAACCATCATCTCAAGACATAGAACCAGATGAAACCTCTAAGAACATGGAGAACACTCCGCAAAGCATATCATCTAAAGATTCAAATGATGAAGATTTCAACGATACTGAACGTGACAAATCAAATAGGAGTTGGAAATACAGATCCAGTCAACCCGCAAATCAAGTCATTGGAAATATAGATGAAGGATCAGAACCGGATCCAAACTCAAGGATACAATAAATGCCTTTGCTTTAGTTTCTGAAGTCGAACCCAAAAGAATCGAAGAAGTTCTTGAAGATGAAAGCTGGATTGAAGCCACGCAACAAGAGTTACAACAATTCGGATCGAATGAAGTTTGGAAACTTATACCCGAACCAAAGAATCATCCTGTTATTGGAACCAAATGGGTCTTTCGGAATAAGTTGGATGACAAAGGAAAAATAATCGGGAACAAAGCAAGACTCGTTGCAAAAGGCTGCTCACGGGAAGAAGGGATTGATTACAATGAAACCTATGCACCAAGAGCAAGACCGGAATCTATCAGATTGCTTCTCGCTTACGCTTGCCACCATGACTTCAAGTTGTACCGGATGGATGTTAAAAGCGCATTTCCCAATGGATATATCAAGGAGGAAGTTTATGTCAAACAACCTCCAAGCTTTAAAGATCCAAAGAACTCAAATCATGTGTACAAGTTGAAGAAAGTTCTTTATGGACTAAAGCAAGCACCCCGAGCCTGGTATGAAAGGTTAAGCAATGTTCTTACTAAAAAGGGCTTCGAAAAAGGTAAAGTTGATACAACTCTTTTTATCGAAGGGAAGGTAAAAACATTCTCGCTTATCCAAATGTATGTTGATGATATTATATTTGACTCATCTAACCAATATCTTTGTAAGAACTTCTCTCAGACCATGCGTAATGAGTTCGAGATGAGCATGATAGGAGAACTCAAATTCTTCCTAGGACTACAAGTGAATCAAACTAATCAGGGCACATTCATACATCAAGAAAAATATGCATTGGAACTAGTGAAGAAATTTGGTCAAAATAATTGCAAGAAAACAGAATCGCCGATGTTTACCTCATCCAAATTGGATAAGGATGAACAAGGCAAACGAGTCGATCAGAAGCTATACGGGAGCATGATTGGTTCTTTGTTATACCTTCTTGTTTCTCGACCCGATATTATATTCGGTGTGTGCATGTGTGCGAGATTTCAATCTGATCCTAAAGAATCTCATATGTCTGCTATCAAAAGAATCATCAAGAACATATGAACTAATCCAAACTTAGGATTATGGTATCCCAAAACATCATATCTTGTATTACATGGCTATTCGGATGCTAATCTTGCAGGTTGTAAGTTGGATAGAAAAAGTACTTTAGGCACATGTCAACTTCTAGGATCTATGCTGGTGACTTGGTTCTCCAAGAAATAGAATACCGTAGCTCTACCAACCGCAGAAACCGAGTATGTAGCACTAGGGAGCTGTTGCGCTCAAATCCTATGGATGAAGCAATAATCGAAGGACTTTGGTGTTGAAGCTCATTGTTGATGGCTAGAGATTTCACCTAGAAGGGGGTAAATATGTGATAAAGTGTGATTTTAAGATTTTATTGCGGAATTTAGATCACACAACGTAAAACAGATATCTCGGATGATCAAGCAATTCAATTGATGCAGGATATGTAATAGGAACGATGCGTGCTGTTCGTGTGTGTTGTCGCGACCCTCCCGTCGGTCGTTTCCTTAAAATCCCGGCGGGGCGAATAGGGTTAACGAGCTGATCCCTCTTTTTATATTTTATATGTATGGGATCGCGGATCTCTCCCAAGACCCATTACTCGAATCGCGATGTCGGGTAAAATTTATCAAATATCGAAATTGACCTTGTGTGGTCGGGTGGCATGTGCGAGGTGTACAAGCAATTTTGGAGTCGCCACCGATCGATTTATTGGAAGGTACGATTGGAAAACCTTACCGAACAGTCGGGAGAAACCGTTCGGTTCCGCGAAAACCGGAGATTATTGGGTCCGGGGACTTGGTTACGCCAAATTTCAAATTGACGCCCTTTCGGTTACCGATGTCGAGTGTTTTTCTAACCTAAGAATTCATGCGGATGCAATATCGGGTATGGTAGGTTCTAACGGTTCTAGGTGTACATGCGGATGGGAATTTTCTATCCTAATCAATCACAATTAAAGAATTTAATACGCAATCAAAATCATTACAAGCAAACAAATCAATCAATTAAGGTTTGACAAATCTAAAATGGCCCTATCGTCCCACACAAAAATCAAATTCGGGTTTCGGGGTAATTTTGTGAAAATTTGGGGCGTAATGCCCGGAAGGGTAGAATGGTCATTTTTGGGGTTCGGGACCCGAAAATCACAAAATTTTGATTTGGCCAGTTGAATGTGGCCATTTCCCATTTTTTGTGATTTTCTTGAATTTTTCTAAATTTTTCTTTTTTTTTGAAATTTTTATTTATTTTTTAAAAATATTGGGAATTTTCCGGATCAACATAGATCGACCCTCGAGGTCTCAAAATTTTCGATCCAGACTTTATGAGTCCTGAATCGATCTAGGAATTTTTAGAAATTTTTTGTGAAAATCTGGGAATTTTTGTGAATTTTTTAAGTATTTTTGCAATTTTTTTGGAATTTTTGGAAATTTCTTTTTATTTTTTATTATTTTTTATTAAAATCCGGACCGGGTCAACCCGATCCGACCGCCCACAGACCCGACCAAAACCCTATACGGTACCGTATATGTACATATCTATTTATTTTCAATTTTTCTAAACTAATTTCTAATATCTAGAAAATATAAAAGAAAATAACGAACGGTCGAGATCGACTTCGAAGATTAATCTCGACCGTCCGAGCGTCTCAAAGCAAAACGACGCCGCATATTCTCTCGCCCATAAAACGACGCCGCATCTCAACTTTAGACGAACGGCCAAAATTAAGTCTCTGTCGCGACCCTCTCCGTCGGTCCGGATCGTTTAGGTTCCGGCGGGGGCAAGTAGGGTTAACGAGCCGATTCCCCCTTTTATATATATTTTTATGGGATCACAGGTCTCTCCCAAGACCCATTACTCGAATCGCGATGTCGGGTAAAATTTTTCAAATATCGAAATTGACCTTGTGTGGTCGGGTGGCATGTGCGATGTGTACATGCAATTTTGGAGTCGCCACCGATCGATTTATTGGAAGGTACGATCGGAAAACCTTACCCAACGGTCGGGAGAAACCGTTCGGTTCCGCGAAAACCAGAGATTTTTGGTCCGGGGACTTGGTTACGCCAAATTTCATATTCGACGCCCTTTCGGTTACCGATGTCGATTATTTTTCTAACCTAAGATTTCATGCAGATGTAATATCGGGTGAGGTAGGCCCTAACAATTTTAAGTTTTCACGCAGATGGGAATTTTCTATCCCGATCAATCACGACCAGAAAAATTAATGCGCAATCAAAGTCAATACAATCGATCAAATCAATCAAACAAGGTTCGATATGTCTAAAATGGCCCTATCGGCCCAAATCAATCAACCCGGTCAACGACCGGTCAACCCGGTCCGACCGCTCGCAGAATACTCACTCAACTAAAACGGTGCCGTATCCTATTTATTTGATTTTCTTTTTGATTTTCTAAACTAATTTCCTATTATTCAAAAATATATAAAAGAAATGGACGGCTGAGATCAACTCTTGGATCAATCTCAGCCGTCAACTCCTCTCTAGACGAAACGGCGACGTTCTGGCCTACGTGCTCAAAAACGGCGTCACATCTATTACTCAAACGGATGGCTGCGATTTGAACTTGGATCTAATCCAGGCCGTTCAACCTATACACACCTAAACGACGACGCACTAGGTTCCGTGGACAAAACGACGCCGCATCCATCAAGATCTTGGACGGTCACGATCTAACCTAAGCTCAATCTGAGCCGTTCAATCCCTACATGCCCTAAACGACGTCGCCTAATACTAACTAAAACGGCGCCGTTTCACCATTTCTTATTTTCTATCTAATATATCAAATTTTCGAAAATACTAAACGAAGATCCAACGGCCGAGAATCAAACCTACCTAATTTTCTCGGCCGTTGGATAAGATCTGAGTCAGCCCGCTCGCACCAACGGCCGAGCCGACTCAGATCCGAGCCGGCCCTATCGCACGTCGACAACTCAACTCGTTTGACCCGCCGACCCGCCACGTCGGCTTCATCTTCTTCGTTGCGACAACGCCGAACGGATGGCCAGGAAACCTCCGGCGAGATCCAACGGTCAGATCTCACCGGATCGGCGTGAAACCACCGCCGATCGACTCGACTCGACATCCGGATTAACATATATGAAAATCAGGCGGTTTCATCCACCGAATCAACACTATTCTAGCTTGCACAGAACCAAAGTTGCAGAACTCAATCACGTAATATAGAGCATGACAGTTCAATTCGTTCACAGAATACATCCTAACGAGGTTCAGAAACCTTACCCGCAGGTCAGATTGACCTGGTTTGGTCTAGGATTACCTAGATGAGCTTCGACGTGAATCGGCAATGGAGGTTGAGGTTTGCGGACTCGATTCGAGGTATTTGTACAAAATCGATGCAAGGAAATGATGCGACGATGGTCGATAAGGTTTAAGGATGAAAAGGCACACAATAATCGAAAGGATTATGCTCGTGAGCTTGACATGCCATGATTGCACGGTGAAGAAATTGAAAGCTCGACTTATCGCTTCTGGTGATTGTACTTCGATTGAGCCGTGCCGATCGACTCGTCCGAGCTTGGAGGAAGTTCCGGTGACGATCCGCCGCGCCGATTTGGCCTAGACCGGCCGGACCGAAGTAGCGTAAACTCGGTCCGCAACTTGAGCTCAGACCTCGCACGGGAGATTCTCTCTCTTCCTCTCTCACTTTCTCTCTCTATTCCGGTGTGTGATGAACCGAATGAGCCCCCCCTCTTCTAAAATCCTCTTCAGCCTTATATATTGGTTTTTGAAATCGCGCGCGCATTTGAGCTTGAGTCGGTGATGCTTCGCACGTGGTAATCTCACGCGTTTTGGTCGCCGGACGGTGACGGAATCGGTTGTGATTCCGTCAACGTCCGTTAGACCCTTAATCGAACTCAAACAAGCATGAATCTGTCACGGTTTGAGAAACGTTGACTTTTCGGACGCCGGCGCCTTTGACCATCGATTCCGGCCGTCTCCGGCGAGCATTGGCTTCGCCGCCGGTGAGGATTGACGCTTCTCAACCTGAAGAATAAAAGCCCTCAACCAATTAGTTCAATTAGGCACGAATTGGTCCTCAATTTGACCATTGAAACTCGGCACTCAAACCTGCAAATGGCTTGTGTTCGTGGGGGAGACGACATCGTTTGGACCGGTCCGATCGGTGGTCGGACCGGTCTGAACCGGTTCATACAGTGTCCTTTGCAAAATTTTCAAAATTAGTTGAAATTGAGTGGGGATTTTTGCAATTAAACTTCAAAATTGGATTCAGGGGCCTGAATTCTGTCTAGGAATGTGTTTTTGCCCAAAAGTTCATGTCAATTTGCATAAAAAACCCCAAATTTTTCTATTTGCCCAAACTGGGGAAAACTTCAATTGGATGTGTAATTGATCAAATTGGACCATGAGACCCATTCCAGTTGATTTAGAATACATGAAAACATAGGGGACCAGTCCGATTTTGCTACGAAAGTCCCTCAATTAAGATTAATTTCAAAAATTGGCAAGTTGAGGGACTTAATTGCAAATAATTTGGGGATTTAGCCTAATTCGTGCAATTGGCGCAATTGCGGGTGTAATTGATCAAATTGAAGTTCAAAGGGACTGCAATTGAATGTCTAGACTTAAAATGTGCAAAATTTGCAAATAAAAAGACTCAATTGGTATTTTTTATGCAAATTCAACCTTAGGCGTTATGAAGAAACACCTAAAATTGAACTCAATTTTTGATTTTTCTTGAGGTCAATATTAAAAGGGAATTAAAATAAAAATATTGGACATTTTTTTGTATTTTTACGACCTCGAAAAGTATTTTTTATGAATTTTTCAAGTATTTTGCTATTTTCGAAAATATTAAAAAAAATGCGAAAAACATGAAAAATTATTTTTTGTTCCAAATTGGTTCCTTAAGCTTGGCCAAGGCTTCCAATGTTGATTTTATAATTTTTTGATTTTTTGTGAATTTTTAATGAATTTTGGAAAATAAAACTAAAGGAAAACTGACTAAAAAATTCGTGTGTCAACAATTGCCCCTCTTTGAAAGTAATCTCGGTTAGAGGTTGCTTTCAAAGACAAGGTGACACCTGGATCTTTTGTCGACTCTGCTGGGGAAAAATCTAAAGAAAATAAGTCTTGACATCAAATTGCTTTACCTTTGCAGTTTAAGCTCTAACTCCGTGGGGAATTATTTCCAATTTATGCTCATTTCATGTGAAAGAGAGATGAGAAGAGAGAGAGACTTACCCGTAGCTCACCTGTCTATGGTTTGAGATTTGTTGATCCGAGGTTGAAAAATTGAATGCATGGAATTACCTCGTGGACGGTTTGGCGCGATTTTGCAATGGTCGGCCGTCCGTGTGTCGAGTGGTGATTTGAAGATTTGGAAGGAAGGTTCACCCTTGTAACAAAGGGGTTTCACCTATTTAAAATGGGTTTGACTATCCACTAGGGATTCATCATTTAAAAAGGGGGGCGGATCGGCTTTCGTCTATGCAGCTACTCACCGTTCGAAAGAGGAGGTTCACCCTTGTAACAAAGGGGTTTCACCTATTTAAAAGAGATTGGCTATCCTCCATGCGGGGACTCACCATCTAAAAAGCAGATCGGCTTTCGTCTCTCCAGCTACTAACCGTCTGAGGGGGGAGGTTCACCCTTGTAACAAAGGGGTTTCACCTATTTAAAAGAGATTGGCTATCCTCCATGCGGGGACTCACCATCTAAAAAGCGGATCGGCTTTCGTCTCTCCAAGCCTACTAACCGTCTGAGGGGGGAGGTTCACCCTTGTAACAAAGGGGTTTCACCTATTTAAAAGAGATTGGCTATCCTCCATGCGGGGACTCACCATCTAAAAAGCAGATCGGCTTTCGTCTCTCCAGCTACTAACCGTCTGAGGGGGGAGGTTCACCCTTGTAACAAAGGGGTTTCACCTATTTAAAAGCGATTGGCTATCCTCCATGCGGGGACTCACCATCGAAAAAGCGGGATCGGCTTTCGTCTCTCCAGCCTACTAACCGTTCGGGAGGGGAGGTTCACCCTTGTAACAAAGGGGTTTCACCTATTTAAAAGCGATTGGCTATCCTCCATGTGGGGACTCACCATCGAAAAAGCAGATCGGTTTTCGTCTCTCCATCTACTAACCGTCCGAGAGGGTGCCATCTGAGGACCTAGGTTGACTAGTGTACCTACGGAGCTCAAACCCTATTTCAAATTTTCAAATAAGCAGATCGGTTTTCGTCTCTCCAGCTACTAACCGTCCGAGAGGGTGCCATCTGAGGACCTAGGTTGACTAGTGTACCTACAGAGCTCAAACCCTATTTCAAATTTTCAAAAAGGCAGATCGGTTTTCGTCTCTCCAACTACTAACCGTCCGAGAGGGTGCCATCTGAGGACCTAGGTTGACTAGTGTACCTACGGAGCTCAAACCCTATTTCAAATTTTCAAATAAGCAGATCGGTTTTCGTCTCTCCAGCTACTAACCGTCCGAGAGGGTGCCATCTCGAGGACCTAGGTTGACTAGTGTACCTACGCAGCTCAAACCCTATTTCAAATTTTCAAAAAAGGCAGATCGGTTTTCGTCTCTCCAGCCTACTAACCGTCCGAGAGGGTGCCATCTCGAGGACCTAGGTTGACTAGTGTACCTACGCAGCTCAAACCCTATTTCAAATTTTCAAAGTTGAGAATCCGAGGACCTGGGGATGCCAAAAGACCTGCAGAGAATCCAAGTTAATCAAATTTTAAAATGCAATTTTTCCGAGAATTTGGGATCACCAGGGAACCTGCAGAAAGTTGAGTCAAATATCATTAGAATGACAATTTTAAATTCGGGGAGAATCTTAAGAATTCCGGACAAGTTTTCAAAGTGTATTTGCGAAAGAAATGTATCCAATCACAATTTCAAATTTTTACCGAGGATGGATTCGAATGACACATCCCGAGTGTTCTACAAAAAGGTTGTCTTAAAATTTTTCCAAAAGGGTTTTCCTTCATCCAAGAGGGCTTCTCACCATTTTGGAAAGGCTTTTCTTAAAATTCGAATCCGCTCACGTAAAACCTAACCTTGAGGTTTCGGGATCATTCGAGATGCTTACAATCCGACTAATCGTAGAAGGCATTTTAAAAGGGACCGTAATTCGAGCCAGGTCAAAGGCTTATCAATGGATATTCATTTTGAGGTTTAGAAATGAATTTTGATCGAAATAGCTTCTTCGAGTCTACAAGTCAAGAACCCCGAAGACTCGATAAGACAGATTGTACTTACCTCTTTAAGCGGTAGCTTCCCGTGTGATCTCTCGCATCAACCCGAAACACCTCTTAGATCGAAAAGTCTTGGTAACAGGTTGTATCTTGGCTTAAGGTGGGCTCTTTAAGAATGGCCATATTTTCAAAAGAGGGGTGAACTTTGGTGATCACCTTAACATTCTTCCAAGCATGCATTTGCTTTTTGCAATAGATTCATAATCGTTCTTTCTTCAATGATTTTGAGGATTTTCCTCTTTTCATCTTGATGATTTTTTTAGAATTTGCGCCTTTTCGAGATGCTCTTTTCATGGGCTTTGGCCTTGCTTTTACCAGGCACTTTGCTTTTTCTAGCCCTTTCATTCTTCATCATTTTTGCACCGATCGGCTCTTTTGAGACCGGTATCAAGAATTTTTCCAAATTATGCATTTTGACTTATTGCCGGTAATTCCTTTGCTTGCCCCAGTGTGGGGAGGGTGATCACCAATAAGGGTTTAGAAGCGAATATTCAAAGGTTCAAATTGGCTCTTCAAAGGGTAAGTGTTTGGGGATATAGAAATGCAGTACTTTTCTTCACTTTGAGGTGTCCCGAGTCTTTGCTAGAAATCCCCTGAAGCTATCACAAAAAGATTGATGCAAAGTTAGCACAATAAAGTCTTACCCGATCTTTTCTCCAAGGAATCATCCAATGAACCCCCAAACATGCCCCGGTGTGGGGTGGTTCTTGACAGGGTTATATTCATAAAATTCCCCATTTTGGCTCTGATTGGTTATCAAGGGATATAAATGTGTATGGATAATTTTGAAATGGAAATGCCTTTCATCATTTCAATCCATGTAATCACCGCGAATGATCCCTACGTCCCAAAATTAAGCTCTTTCGCTCCATCACTCTCACTCATCACTCAAATGTATCGGGGACGTGTTTGAGGACAATGCTTGCCTCTTCTCATTTGAAGGATCATTCTTTTGAAAAGCTTTCAAAGCATGCCCTTTTATAGAAACTCGGGGTATTTCATCAAAAATTCATCATTCGCAAAAATCTTCATTGAAAGGGTATTCAAAAGACGTTTCTGAAATTTGAAAGGAATGTTTCTTTGAAAAAGCTCTGTTGCTTTGCAAATCCAAATTTTTCTTAATTTCAAGCACGACGGTGTATGAAAATACTTTGTAAAGGAGGAGAACCTCAAACCTCGTCTTCTTCAAATATTGACTTCTCGTCCCCGTAAAACAAAAGGAAACAATCAGTTCAAGATATTTAAAAATTTCAAATCCCGGAGCGACTCCTTTCTACCTCCTTCGGATGTCGACTCCCGTTTCCCCGTAAAAATAAAAGGAAACAAATCAGTTAAAGATATTCAAAATTTTCAAATCCCGGAGCGACTTCTTTCTACCTCCTTCGGATGTCGACTCCCGTTTCCCCGTAAAAACAAAAGGAATCAATCGCTTAAAAATATTCAAAATTTCAATTCCCGGAGCGACTCCTTTCTACCTCCTTCGGATGTCGACTCCCGTTTCCCGTAAAGAACAAAAAGAAACAATCAACCCAAGATATTCAAAATCCGTGATCCAAAGATAAAGATAACTTCCCTTTTGATCAATTGCTCGCAAAGTTCTTCATGATTCCCAATTCACCCGCAAAAAATACGAATATATGCAAATGCATGTATGCAAATGTCATGCGAATGCAAAATTTTCATGTGACTCAGATCTTCTCATCAACCGCTCTGAAGCTCAATTTTATTTCAAGGATAATATCTCTTCACGGCGTCTCGCATTTATCGGACTTGTCAAATCTTCTCCGTCCATGTTTACAAGTATAAGAGCTCCCCGGATAAGACTTTCGAATCACGTAGGGGCCTTCATAATTTGGCATAAATTTGCCTCCCGGGTGTTGTGCATTTGGAAGCATTTTCTTCACAACTAGCATCCCCGCTTCAAAATTTATGGGCTTAACCTTCTTGTTAAAAGCTCGCCACCTTCTTCTAGTAGCTTTAACCATGACAGAGATAGCCCTTAATCGCCTTTCATCAATCAAATTCAATTGTTCGTGTCTCCGCCGGTCCCACTCATCCTCTCGTGAGTTCTATTTGAGACAGGATCCTTAAAGAGGGGATTTCCACCTCTACCGGTAGGACCGCCTTCCATACCGTATACCAAAGAATAGGGAGTTGCCCCTGGGTTGAAGTACGAATGGAAGTTCGGTAGGCCATGAGAGCATACGGCAATCTTTCATGCCAATCTCTATATTTCTCAGCGATTTTGGCCAATATCTTCTTGATGTTCTTGTTTGCCGCTTCCACGACTCCGTTCATTTGTGGGCGGTAAGGTGAAGAATTAAGGTGTCGTACCTTAAATTGTTCCAATAGTTGATCGACAACCTTGTTATTCGGATTAGAGCCATTGTCCGTAATGATGGCTCTTGGCACTCCATATCTTGAGATGATATCTCGCTTGATAAACTTAGCCACACTATTCGCGGTGACATTGGCATATGAGCCGGCTTCAATCCATTTAGTGAAGTAGTCAATAGCCACCAAAATAAAGCGATGTCCGTTTGAGGCCTTTGGGTTGATAGGGCCAATCATATCAATTCCCCACATGCAGAATGGCCATGGCTCGACATTTGATGTAGCTCGGTTGGCGGCGCATTTATCCTGTCGCCGTATACCCGGCATTGATGACAGGATCTAACATGCTGGGTTGCAATCCGACTCGATAGTCAACCAAGAATACCCGAGTCTCATGATCTTCTTGGCGAGGAGGTGGTCATTCATATGCGGTCCACATTCCCTTTCATGAATCTCTTTCATAATGAGATTTGCTTCTTTGGAATTCACGCACCTCAGCCAGACCGAGTCAAAGGATCTCTTGTATAGGATCTCGTCCCGAGGAAAAATTTAGATGCCATCTTGCTTATGTACTTTTTATCTTCTCGGGTCGATCGTCCGGGAACTCGCCCTTCAGTAAGTAATTCTTGATGTCATGATACCATGGTTCTTCGTCGTGTTCTTCTTCAATGACCATGCGGTATGCAGGTTGCTCTAAAATATCAATCCTTAATGGCTCTATCTCAAGACCATTTTGCACTTGTAACATGGCTGATAATGTGGCCAAAGCATCAGCAAAATGGTTCCGAGTTCTCGGCAGATATTCAAAAGTGATCTCCTCAAAATGTTGGATCATCTCCTCGAGGTACTTATGATAAGGAATAAGCTTGGGATCCTTTGTCTTCCACTCCCCTTGAGTTTGTAAAATGATTAGCATGGAATCTCCATATACCAAGAGCTTCTTTACCTTTAGTGAGATGGCCAATTGTAATCCTAGTATGCAGGCTTCATATTCGAAATGTTGTTGGTGCAGGGAATACCAACTTGGCTGAAACTCGGATAATGTTGATCTTCGTGGGATATCGAATCGCCTGCCTCGATCCAAGTGAGGTTCACCGCACCGTCAAAGTACATTGTCCATTTGTCTTCCGATATATTTAGGATTTGACCTTCTTTGTTTCGCTCTAAAACATCCTTAGGAGGATTCTCGACTAGCATGTCAGCAATTGCTCTTCCCTTGACAGTACTTCGGGGGAGAGGTTTTGATATCAAACTCGAAAGCAAGATTTGCCATTTAGCCATCTTTCCCAACAATGTTGGCTTCTCCAAAAGGTACTTGATAGGGTCGTTTTCAGGTGACCGGTTCTATATGATAATGCAAAGTGTATATCGCCTCAATCTGTGGAGGACCCAAACCAATGCTACGCAAGTCCTTTCCATCGCTGGGTATTTGACTTCGATGTTGTGAACTTTTTGCTCAAATAATATATGGCTCGCTCTTTGCGATCCTTGGGGTTAGTTTGGGCAAGTAAAGCCCCCAAGGATTCATCATTAACCGTCGATATAGAGTTAAAGGAACGTTAGGGATAGGAGGTACCAACACCGGAGGTTGTACCAGGTATTCCTTGATCTTCTCAAATGCTTGTTGGCATTCCGCATCCCATTTCACCTTTGCACCTTTCTTTAGCAACTTGAAGAAGGGTTTCGCCGTTTCTGATAGTTGGGATATGAATCTGGATATATAATTCAACCTTCCCAAGAGACCCCTTACTTCCTTAACAAGGTGGAAGGAGTTCCTATTTCCCATATGGCTTTAATCTTGGAAGGGTCAATTTCAATACCACGATCGCTCACCACAAATCCTAGCAGCTTTTCCGGATCTTGCGCCAAATACGCATTTCGCAGATTCAACTTGAGCTTATACTTTCTCAATCGATCAAATAACTTCTTCAAGCACTTTAACATGGTCTTCTCCAGTGTCCGGACTTGGCAATCATATCATCCACATAGACCTCAATCTCCTTATATATCATGTCATGAAAAAGGGTCACCATAGCCCTCTGATATGTTGAGCCCGCATTTTTCAATCCAAATGGCATTACCTTGTAACAAAAAGTTCCCCATTGTGTAGTGAATGAGGTCTTGATCTTATCTTCTTCCTTCAACATAATCTCGATTATATCCCGAGAATCCATCCATAAAGGAGAACAATTCAAAACCCGCAAGATCGTCGACGAGCACATCAATGTGCGGTAGGGGAAAATCATCCTTGGGACTAGCTTTGTTCAAGTCCCGATAATCTACGCATATTCTAATTCTCCCATCCTTCTTCTTAATCGGTACGATGTTGGCAACCCAATCAAGCATATGGGACAACCTCGATAAATCCAACTTTAAGGAGCTTCATGACCTCTTCCTTGATCTTATCCGCCGCCTCGGGATTCATCCTTCTCGGGTGATTGATTTATCGGTGTGCAAGAAGGATTGGTGGGCGAGCATACTCCACAATTTCACGATCTAGCCCCGGCATGTCAAGCATATGACCAGGCGAAAATATCTTGATATTCCTTGAGTAACGCCGTCATCCTTAAAACATCTCGCTGCGGACAAGTGTCCTCCTATTTTCACTTCCTTGACGCAATGTAATCTCCCAGCATTAATAGTGATGGGTTCTTCGAAATAGGGGGTTTAGATTCTTCAAAACAATCCCATTCTTTCTTGATATCGCTCACATCAACCTCGTCTATATCAACTTCGCATGCATAGTCATCGAGCTGATCCGAGTCACATATTAACCTCGTTATGTATGGGTGGGATGACATGCCCGAAATGCACCATGAAAGGTTAGTATTCAAAGACGATAAAATTAAAGGATGCATGATTTCTATCATGAAAACATTTTTCAAATTTCAATTTTCTTAGACAAGGAAAGGAGAACTAGTCCACGATCTTCCGGGACATCCCGGTTCTCAAAAGTTATTTAAAACTCAAGATCATATGGCGGATCGTGCCTCAAGTTTCATGGTAGAATCAATTGTCATCATCGGACCAATCCGTTGCTCCACATGTCTCGTAATCAAATTTGAAATGTTTTTCATTAATAGATGCAACTAAGAACAATACAAGATCGCACTTCCCGGATCACAAAGATGTGACCCAAAGGGTGCTAAAACATCAAAAAGCTTTAAAGCAAATGCAAGAATCAAAATGCATTAAAAGATAAAGTTCGTAAAGAGCCTTTTACTCGGGGTGGGGAAATCATCGTCCAGCCACTCAATTATCACGTTCACCCGATTATCCAGGAACGGGTTGAATAAGTCCGGCTCGCATCCTCGGAGATGTCTTCATCTTCCAGCCATTTGCCTCCCTTAGAGAATACCTCGAATAAAGGGTTTAGGAGCATTTTTCCTCTAGCTTTCCATACATCGGTACCTATGAAACGGCCACCTTGGCGTCCACGGCGTCCACGGTCTCCATAACGATTGTTTCGACCTCGGCCTCGACCTATGTTATTTTCCGCTATTCCATTATAACCTGCACCAACCTTGTGGTCATTTGAGTCCAAATTCAAAGGGTTACGGATTCCCCGACCATATTTCCCTAATCCAAGACCCGGAATAAATCCATTCGAGAGTAGCACTTTTCCCGCCATAGTTGCAGGTCTCGAAAGCTCGTATAGCCACCTTTGCATCTCGGTGACACATGCATGATGTATACAATGTCGAAGGTGTGATAACTCAGCTCCTCCTCTTTTGAGAGTTCGACGTATGGAACCATCCCTTTTAAAGCGGCCCGATGTCCCTGTCTCGCCATGGACGGTGATCAACCGACCCTTGACCACAAATTTTAACTTTTGATGCGAGAGAGGAAGGTACCGCTCCGGACACATGAATCCACGGTCTTCCCAGGAGCAAGGTGAAGGAGCTTGGAATATCCAATACTTGGAACGGTATAGAAAATGTTACCGGTCCAATGACAATGTCCAATTCGGTCTCTCCTACAACATTCTTGGAGACTCCATCAAATGATCGGATGGTGGCCTTGGATGTCTTCACAAAATCTTCATTGATCCCCAAGCTTCTCAAAGTGCTTAGTGGACACAAAGTTGAAAGCGGAACCATTATCAATCAAAACGTGAGGCACCTCTTTTCCGTGACACCTCACAGCTATGTAAAGGGCTTTGTTGTGGACCCGCCCTTCTTTCGGGAAGTCTTCGTCCGAGAAGGATATCTGGTCCTTCGAAGGATAGCACCCACAAAGTCTCCCAATTGTACTTCGTTAATTGTCTCGGAACATGCACCTCATCCAACACCTTCAAAAGGGCGTCTTTGTGCTTTTCAGAATTTTTGAAGAGATCCAAGAAGGGAAATCATGCGGGCATCTTCCATGGTTGGTCAACGACCTCATATTCACCGGGTCCTCACGACCGATTGCAACTTCTCAACCTCTTCCGCAGTTGGGACTCTCTTTTCGGGATCCGCTTCTCTCGAGGGATAACATCTTCCCGATCTCATTATGGCGTCAATCTCGCCCGTTCCATAATCCCAATGAACCGCCCTTGAATTATAATCCTCCACAGAGCGGCAACTTAATCTTCACCGGTATGATCTTTTCTCGGTAGTGATTCAGATGTTGATGGTTTTCCCGAACTAGAAGTTTCCAATTCCCAACTATCAACTTTGTTCAAATCAATCACGAAACGAATCGGGGTATCTACCATCCCGATCATTTCGTCCTCGTGGACATCCTCGTGGTTATGTTCGGACCCGGGCCTTACCCAGCGTGGCATTTTCTTCATCGAAATCCCTCTCGCCTTTCTCTTCTCGATTCTCAAGATAATCCCTTCAATGCTCATGCCGATTTCCACCGGATGTTGGAACGATGAGTACGTGTATGCATACATGCGATCAAAGTATTCCGCCGGAAGTGACTTCAAGATCGAACTCCAAGCATTTCCTTCTCCGACAAAGGCGGTTGCACCATCACAGCGTGTTTCTTCCACCTCCTAGCGAAGAGTTCAAAACTCTCGTCTTCCCCTTCCGGATATTCAACGGATTAGCCTTAGTGAAATAACCTCGATTCCACCTTCAAAGTGTCGTATGAAGTGTTCTCGATAAATCCTCCCAGCTCGGGACCCGGCCTAGGTCAATTGATTGGAACCATGCCAGCGCATAGGCCCGTTAAACTATGTCCGAAATTCCGGATCAATGTTTCATCATCTTCATGGTGGCCAATCATTTGGCGGAGATAGTATGAGATATGCGCCGAGGACACCCAGGCGCCATTATACTTCGTACGGAAGGTCGATCTCGGGTTCGCGCCTTGAGGCGGGACATTTCTCGCTTGGGTGAGTGGCGTAATCAGCTCCTTCAACTCATCCATTTTCCTCAACACGTCATTTCCTTGCTCTTGCAAAGTAGAGCGATCTTTCGATTCTCGTGTCCCCATGGTCCGCCGTATCTCCGTAATCTGCATATTCTCTTCTATTCTCATGGCGTTGTTCCCGGCCATCAATTGTGATAATTCTGCTACCATAGTCGTCAAATGACGCATGTGCGTCTCCCGATTAGAAAGTCGCATATCGACCTCTCGATTCTCCCTGTTCATTCCGAGGAGCCGCTTAGTCCTTAACTTCATCGATCGTTCCCACAAATTCATCGCTTACCGAGTCATCCATTCCACCCCACCCATCGGGGACTATATCTCCGTAATCGACAAAAAGCTTGGGGGTGCTGAATACAACACCTTAAAGTTGTAACCCCCACTATCTTTCCCCAGTGTTATCAACTATTCCGCCCCTCTCTAGGGCTTTCGCAAAAATCTTCTATCACCTCGGCGTGTTTTGTCCTGCACGAATCTCATATTCGTCTATCTCTTCAATTTCTTGACCATCTTTGATGCTCATCAAATATCCCGAGGGTATTTTTAAAACAGCTCTCCTCGTAGGTTTCATCGTGAACTCCTCGGACAAAGCATGTCCACCGCCACGTAGGTCCCCTTGAAAGCGACATTTTCCATTCTTCCTATGACGCCCAAGCTAATTAATTTTTCCAAGCAAGCCTCTTTTTGCTCCCGGGAAATACTCTCTCCTTCCGGATATTGCGAGGCCAATGTCAAGATATCCCGCATTTTACTCATGTCCACTATGAATTCCAGAACCTCATCCTCTTCACCTCCAAAAATCGCGTTCACCTCGCGATGCTCGGGTAGCGGGTTCCGCTGCACATTCGGTTCAGCTTTATCAAACTTCAGAACTTTTTCGTCGATCAATGCTTGCACCTTGAACTTCGAGCGAGACAGCTTGTCCGCGTTATGCCCCCTTTCTCCCATATGATATACGCACGTCCGGGTCTCATCATACCCAGGAAATTTTGGCGGGTGAGCTCTAGGTGGCTCTTTAGCAACTAAGCGATTCTCCAAAAGCATGGGTAACAATTTAGATAAGGGTCGGGGTAGTGGGGTGAAAACAAATGGGTTCTTCTTTCTGAATTCCGGTGATTTGGAAGCGGTCTAGGAGGACGTTCCTTGGGTAGGAATTGAAGGCGAGAAATTTCTGGGCTTTGGCGGGTTAGGGACAAAGGCTACTTCTCCCGTTTGCTCCCTATTATCCCTTCTCAAAGGGTATTGGCGTTTGAAAGGCGCCTCGGGTATCTTCTTTTCTCTTAATGCCCACTCGTGGCGCTCCGCCACCTTGATCGGGTGTGCAAATGTCCGACACCCAGAGGTGTTCAGCTTGTCGAAAAATTCAAATGGAAGGGCCTTGAGAAAAAGGTCTATTAGTTCTTCTTCCGGGACGGGTGGCTTTACCCGCACGCCCAACGCTCTCCATCTTTGGGCGTAGGCGCGAACGGCGCTCGCACTTTCCTTTTACGGTCCTTAAAAGGTCCTCTCTAGTTAGGGCGGTCAAAGTGTTAAACTTGTATTGCCGAAGGAACTCGTCTCGCGTTTATCCCAATCGGCGAGCCTCTCTCGGCTCCAATTCAATGAACCACGCCAGTGGCTGCCCTGGATAGGCTTTCCTGGAAAGTGTTAACCAAGAGTGGAATGTTGTCGGAGAATCGCGACATTCGGCGCAAGTAATACTTCAAGTGCGCCTTGGGACACCCGGGTCCCGTTATATCTCCTCACAAAGTCTCGGTTCCTTGTAATCGCCAGAACCTCTATCTTTTCGAATGGTGCAACCTTGTCGAACCTCGAGAGTTCATAACCCCGACTTGCCAAACACTCTTCGATCTTAGCGAGCCTCTTAATTTCCTCTTCCATTTTGAGAACTTGCTTCTCCTTTTTCTCCAGTGTCAATCACAATGGGGGGATCCTTAGGCGGTCTCTCCGGATTCGTAGTTGGATTAGCGGCGGGCGCCGGACTAGCGTTCGCTCCGTCGGATGGCCCCGCAGGAGCTTGAGAATTAGGGTCAGGGGGGTATCTCCCCCGGCTTGCAATCATCATTGCCTTCATCTCCGCCACCATTGTGGCGAGCACATTCATTTGGTTCTCCAGATTACCCACACGAGGTGCGAGCTCCTCTTGTTCCATTCTTAATTTGCGCGTTTTGCTACGAGTCCTCGTATTTGTCACTCACCTGTTTTCAGAATATCAAATTAGTATGTAAAATTTTAAAGGATTGGAGACATTGACCCGTGGTAATTGACTTTTCTATATGTATGAATGAAATGCTCATAAAAGAAATAGTATGTATTCATTACAAACCAATTTGTTCAAAAGTATCGAAAAGATAACAAATATGTAAAATCTAAATGGGGAAATGGATCTATCCAAGTCGGGGACGCTTCCACTCTTCTTGTTCTTCTCGATCCATCGGAATCCCAATGGTATGGGTCTTCTCCTTCCTCCGACATCCACCTGCTCCGGATCTTCCGGGAATGTACGGCTCTACTCCCGGTACATACGGTACTATATACTCCGGCTCATATGACTCCACCTCTTCAATCCGAGGAGATACGCACTCGGGTACATATGGCTCTACCATTGATTGGCGATACTCCTTAAACTTCTTGATATACTCCTTGGAGGCTCTATGAATGTTCATCTCATCATCCAAATAATCCGGCCACTCAATTTGTTGCAGGGGGAGTTCTTCAAAGCATGAAGAATAAGCTTGATCCGGGCCCGATACAACTCCTTTGTTTCCTTAGTGAGCTTTCCTCGTGTCATATCAAATGAGAAAATCCCGGGACAAACATCCGGTGGTATCTCTTGTAGAACTCCAAATTGCCTCACCACTCGAATGGGGTAATACGCCACGCGCGCCGGTACATCCCAATAAGGGAATAGGGTTATCTTCAATACCCGAAATGCGAGCTTCTACGATCTTGGGCCAAGTCAAACGCCATCTAATATGCTCGGGTTTCAAATTGTCCAATAGCTCAACCCATTTTTTGAATGAGCATTTGGGTACAAGGGATTGACACTTAAGGAAGGATCTAAGAGGGTGAACGTGCTCATTGATCTCATAACACCCCACTCGAGTTGGAAAGTTTTTATATGAGAGGTGAACCACAAGTGGAGTAATCCGCTAGACGCTTGGAAAGCGGCCTTTTTGAAGATTTGGAACGATTCGGGGAGAGAAAAGTCTCTCACTAAGATCATGTACGAATAATCCCAAGCGACAACACGCTTGTCCGGCTATATGGGTTATGGAGGGGTCAAAAGTAGTTCTAGAAGTCGGGAATAGAACGAATGCAAAGAAAGCCAAGATGAACACCTTTCCCGATTTATGACCGGTTTCGGTGGGTAGAGAGGAATAGTTATCGAAAAGGAACGAGAATGTGAATTTGTTGGAATTGGACTTGTAAACTTTTTCAATTTCGAAGTTTTAAGGCGAAGGAAACTTGATAACGAACGAGTGGAGTCCATGTCCAAAGGGGGTTGAGCTATACGTTCTTCAAATTTGGCCCCGATAATAGCGGTATACTCCTCAAGCGTAGGGGTCAATTCCAATCCTCGAAAGTTGAATGTCATTGTTCGCGCGCCCCATGCCTTGGCTAGTGCTTGAATGAGCGCCGGTTGGTATTCCACTTTGATCAAATCTACAAGTCGTCCCAAACGTCCTTCCACATAGGCTTTGTTGACGATGTCGAGGCGATCCCACCATATAGCGAGTTCCTTGCGCGGTATTGGGATGACTTTGATGTCTCCATTCCCCATGATCTAAAAATGCAAAAATGACGATCCTAAAGTCAATTACCACAGTTTAATATGCATATGCATGTAATGTGATGCAAATGTGCTAACCAAATTCCATGTCATCTTTTGGTAACATGAGGGTCAACTACTCCCACTTGACCCAAATAAGCCAAATAGGGTAATTATGGACCAAATCTCACCCAAAGATGGCATCTAATTTGATTAGGATCGTTTAAGCGTAATCGGGGTAGAAAGCCGCTCACAAATTGACAACTCATGAAATTTACAAGTCTAATGAAGTCGAAAGAGATAGAACACGATAATATCTAGAGATGTTCGGACAAAAATGCCGATGAAAGTACAAAATATAATGAAACCTAGAAAATGCCCCAAAGTCGTACATATCTAGACAATCGGAATGGTATCCTCATCCGATGAAATATCTACTATCTCGGGAAGCTTGATATCTTCTTCATCATCGGAGGATATGGTGATGATTTCCTTCTTCTTGATCGAGGAGTGTTTTGGGGCCGTCTTGGTCGCACGTGGCTTTCTTGCCAATTTTATGTACAACTCCCAAATTCTCTCCTTTTCGCGCTCGAGCTCCAAATATCGTCCACATCGGGTATAATCGCAATTCTCGCTACGGATGCGGTTCCGTCCGTTGAGCTCTCGTCCGTGAACAAATCCGAAAACTCGGAATGTAGCGGGTACTCGGTCTTCGCGTCGAATGGTCCTCCGCTCCCATGTGAATACATCGGGTACATCAACACGACTTTGGGGCGCCATCTATCCGAAAAAGGAAAATTTGACTTTCAACCCCGATCGCTTAAACGATCTTACAAATTGTGATGATATGTAATGAAAATGTATGATATGCAAAATTTAAATTTACAAGTTCAAAAAAAAAAAAAAAAAAAAGGGTAGAAAGCCTTACCAACCGATGTTACTCTCTTTTTTGGTTTTTGATTTTAGGTATACCAACCATCCATTTCACATGCGCATGAGACAGGTGAGGTTTAACTCTAAAGAAATCAAAAAAGGCTCGGGTATGAACCTAAAAAGGCTCCCGCTATACAAATCGAGGGGCCGCCCACAAGCGCAATCAAACAACAAGTGGGTAGGACCATCAATCTTACATAGCGAGCGGGATCAAATATGGTCAACCCAAGTGCAATCAAACACAAGAGCTTCGCATACCGATCCCTATCTATGGCGACCTAAAAGGTGATTTCGCGGCTCGGGTTTAGGCGCTTGTGTGTGTAGTGTCGTGATCCTCGAAATATGCAAGACATGCGACACAATTTATATTCAAAACACCGCTTCAAAACTTGCATAAATAAACAAACAATCCAAAACTCCATATCTGCATCAAAAAATGGTTAGCATGTACGCCACCCCTTATAACTCCCATCTCGCATCAACATTTAACACTTTTTGTTATTAGACGTACCTCACCTTCAAGAGCATCTGCAGAAAACGGGGTTAGAAAACACTCAACATTTTTATCGGCTTAAATCCTCTTAAATTTGTCCCCAGTGGAGTCGCCGGTCTGTCGCGACCCTCTCCGTCGGTCCGGATCGTTTAGGTTCCGGCGGGGGCGAGTAGGGTTAACGAGCCGATTCCCCCTTTTATATATATTTTTATGGGATCGCAGGTCTCTCCCAAGACCCATTACTCGAATCGCGATGTCGGGTAAAATTTTTCAAATATCGAAATTGACCTTGTGTGGTCGGGTGGCATGTGCGATGTGTACATGCAATTTTGGAGTCGCCACCGATCGATTTATTGGAAGGTACGATCGGAAAACCTTACCGAGCGGTCGGGAGAAACCGTTCGGTTCCGCGAAAACCGGAGATTTTGGGTCCGGGGACTTGGTTACGCCAAATTTCATATTCGACGCCCTTTCGGTTACCGATGTCGATTATTTTTCTAACCTAAGATTTCATGCAGATGTAATATCGGGTGAGGTAGGCCCTAACAATTTTAAGTTTTCACGCAAATGGGAATTTTCTATCCCGATCAATCACGATCGAAAAAATTAATGCGCAATCAAAGTCAATACAATCGATCAAATCAATCAAACAAGGTTCGATATGTCTAAAATGGCCCTATCGGCCCATACAAAAATCAAAAATTGGGTGTCGGGGTAATTTGGTAAAAATTTGGGGCGGAAGGCCCAGAAGGATAGAATGGTCATTTTTTGGGGTTTGGGACTCGAAAATCACAAAATTTCGATTTGGCCGGTTGAATGTGACCATTTCTCGTTTTTTGTGATTTTCTTGAATTTTTCTAATTTTTTCTAATTTTTTGGAATTTTTATTTATTTTTCAAAAATATTGGAAATTTTCCGGATCGAAATTAATCGACCCTCGAAGTCTCAATAATTTTCGATCCAGACTTTATGAGTCCCGAATCGATCTACAAATTTTTAGAAATTTTTTATGAAAATCTGGGAATTTTTATGAATTTTCTAAGTATTTTTACAATTTTTTTGGATTTTTGGAAATTTCTTTTTTTATTTTTTATTATTTTTTTATTAAAGAACCGGACCGGGTCAACCCGGTCAACGACCGGTCAACCCGGTCCGACCGCTCGCAGAATACTCACTCAACTAAAACGGTGCCGTATCCTATTTATTTGATTTTCTTTTTGATTTTCTAAACTAATTTCCTATTATTCAAAAATATAAAAAAGAAATGGACGGCCGAGATCAACTCTTGGATCAATCTCAGCCGTCAACTCCTCTCTAGACGAAACGGCGACGTTCTGGCCTACGTGCTCAAAAACGGCGTCGCATCTATTACTCAAACGGATGGCTGCGATTTGAACTTGGATCTAATCCGGGCCGTTCAACCTATACACACTTAAACGACGACGCACTAGGTTCCGTGGACAAAACGACGCCGCATCCATCAAGATCTTGGACGGTCACGATCTAACCTAAGCTCAATCCGAGCCGTTCAATCCCTACATGCCCTAAACGACGTCGCCTAATACTAACTAAAACGGCGCCGTTTCACCATTTCTTATTTTCTATCTAATATATCAAATTTTCGAAAATACTAAACGAAGATCCAACGGCTAAGAATCAAACCTACCTAATTTTCTCAGCCGTTGGATCGATCCGAGTCGCCCCGCTCGCACCAACGGCCGAGCCGACTCGCATCCGAGCCGGCCCTATCGCACGTCGACAACTCAACTCGTTTGACCCGCCGACCTGCCACGTCGCCTTCATCTTCTTCGTTGCGACAACGCCGAACGGACGGCCAGGAAACCTCCGGCGAGATCCAACGGTCAGATCTCACCGGATCGGCGTGAAACCACCGCCGATCGACTCGACTCGACATCCAGATTAACATATATGAAAATCGAGCGGTTTCATCCACTCGAATCAACACTATTCTAGCTTGCACGGAACCAAAGTTGCAGAACTCAATCACGTAATATAGAGCATGACAGTTCAATTCGTTCACAGAATACATCCTAACGAGGTTCAGAAACCTTACCCGCAGTCGATTGACTGGTTTGGTCTAGGATTACCTAGACGAGCTTCGACATGAATCGGCAATGGAGGTTGAGGTTTGCGGATTCGATTCGAGGTATTTGTACAAAATCGATGTAAGGAAATGATGCGACGATGGTCGAGAAGGTTTAAGGATGAAAAGGCACACAATAATCGAAAGGATTATGCTCGTGAGCTTGACATGCCATGATTGCACAGTGAAGAAATTGAAAGCTCGACTTACCGCTTCTGGTGATTGTACTTCGATTGAGCTGTGCCGATCGACTCGTCCGAGCTTGGAGGAAGTTCCGGTGACGATCCGCCGCGCCGATTTGGCCTAGACCGGCCGGACCGAAGGAGCAGAAACTCGGTCCGCAACTTGAGCTCGGACCTCGCACGGGAGATTCTCTCTCTTCCTCTCTCACTTTCTCTCTCTATTCTGGTGTGTGATGAACCGAATGAGCCCCCCCTCTTCTAAAATCCTCTTCACCCTTATATATTGGTTTTTGAAATCGCGCGCGCATTTGAGCTTGAGTCGGTGATGCTTCGCACGTGGTAATCTCACGCGTTTTGGTCGCCGGACGGTGACGGAATCGGTTGTGATTCCGTCAACGTCCGTTAGACCCTTAATCGAACTCAAACAAGCATGAATCAGAACGGTTTGAGAAACGTTGACTTTTCGGACGCCGGCGCCTTTGACCATCGATTCCGGCCGTCTCGGCGAGCATTGGCTTCGCCGCCGGTGAGGATTGACGCTTCTCAACCTGAAGAATAAAAGCCCTCAACCAATTAGTTCAATTAGGCACGAATTGGTCCTCAATTTGACCATTGAAACTCGGCGCTCAAACCTGCAAATGGCTTGTGTTCGTGGGGGAGACGACATTGTTTGGACCGGTCCGACCGGTGGTCAGACCGGTCCGAACCGGTTCAGATAGTGTCCTTTGCAAAATTTTCAAAATTAGTTGAAATTGAGTGGGGATTTTTGCAATTAAACTTCAAAATTGGATTCAGGGGCCTGAATTCTGTCTAGGAATGTGTTTTTGCCCAAAAGTTCATGTCAATTTGCATAAAAAACCCCAAATTTTTCTATTTGCCCAAACTGGGGAAAACTTCAATTGGATGTGTAATTGATCAAATTGGACCATGAGACCCATTCCAGTTGATTTAGAATACATGAAAACATAGGGGACCAGTCTAATTTTGCTACGAAAGTCCCTCAATTAAGATTAATTTCAAAAATTGGCAAGTTGAGGGACTTAATTGAAAATAATTTGGGGATTTAGCCTAATTCGTGCAATTGGCGCAATTGCGGGTGTAATTGATCAAATTGAAGTTCAAAGGGACTGCAATTGAATGTCTAGACCTAAAATGTGCAAAATTTGCAAATAAAAAGACTCAATTGGTATTTTTTATGCAAATTCAACCTTAGGCGTTATGAAGAAACACCTAAAATTGAACTCAATTTTTGATTTTTCTTGAGGTCAATATTAAAAGGGAATTAAAATAAAAATATTGGACATTTTTTTGTATTTTTGCGACCTCGAAAAGTATTTTTTATGAATTTTTCAAGTATTTTGCTATTTTCGAAAATATTAAAAAAAATGCGAAAAACATGAAAAATTATTTTTTGTTCCAAATTGGTTCCTTAAGCTCGGCCAAGGCTTCCAATGTTGATTTTATAATTTTTTGATTTTTTGTGAATTTTTAATGAATTTTGGAAAATAAAACTAAAGGAAAACCGACTAAAAAATTCGGGTGTCAACAGTCTCTAGACTCCATCTCGGCCGTCGACTCGCTTAGATTAAAACGACAGCGTATTGAACAATTGACAAACGGCCACGATTGATCCTTGAACTAATCCTAGCCGTCGCCTCATCTAGCTATAAAATGACGACACTTTGATTAAGACTACGGACGGCCACGATTAATCTCCGACTTGATCCGAGCCGTCCGTTCCCTATCCGCTCTAAACGACGACGCATCGCCCTTATGAAACGCCACCGTTTTTGCATTTTCTGTATTTTCTATCTAATTATCTAATTTCTAAAATACAAAAGCCAGATCCGACGGTCCGTAATTAAACTCACCTAAATATCCGGGCCGTCGGATCGAGTCCGAGTCAGCTCGCTCGCGCCAACGGCCGAGCCGACTCGGATGTGAGTTGGACCAAACATAGGATGCCACATCAGCCCGCCGACCATGTTGATCGCCACGTCGGCCGTCTTCAACCTCTCGCCGGACGACGTAACGAACGGCCGAGGCTTCCCGGCGAGATCCAACGGTGAAACCTCGGCCGATTAACCTCTAACCAAGCCTAATCGACTCGCCTAATGCTCTAGATCAACATAACTCAGAATCGGGTGTTTCTACCGGCCAAATCGCGATAATCGAACCACACACAGTCACGGCACCTCGTAGCTCGATCAAGCAACACAGAGCATGATAACCTAATTCCATCACACAGAAGCTCAAAAAAGAGTTGAGGAAACTTACCTCGAGTCCTTATTGGACTCGCGATGGCTAGAAAGGTCCGGCCGGCGTTCGGGGCACCGAGCCGTGATGGAGGTTCGACTCGGGCAATTAGGGAGAAATCGATGCAAAATAACAACGCGATCGTGATCAGAGAGGTTCAAGGATGAAAACGCACACGCTAATTTCAATAATCGTGCAAGTGTGAGTGTGATGCCATGGATGTGCATGTCGCGACCCTCCTCCGTCGGATCGACAAAAGAATATCCCGGCGGGGGCGAACGGGGTTAACGAGCCGATCCCCCCTTTTTACATTTTTTTTTATGGGATCGCGGGTCCCTCCCAAGACCCATTACTCGAATCGCGATGTCGGGTAAAATTTATAAAATATTGAAATTGACCTTGTGTGGTCGGGTGGCATGTGTGAAGTGTACATGCAATTTGGAGTCGCCACCGATCGATTTATTGGAAGGTACGATCGGAAAACCTTACCGAGCGGTCGGGAGAAACCGTTCGGTTCCGCGAAAACCAGAGATTTTGGGTCCGGGGACTTGGTTACGCCAAATTTTATATTTGACGCCCTTTCGGTTACCGATGTTGATTGTTTTTCTAACCTAAGAATTCATACAGATGTAATATCGGGTGAGATAGGCCCTAACAATTCTAAGTTTTCATGCGGATGGGAATTTTCTATCCTAATCAATCACAATCAGAAAAAATAATGGGCAATCAAAAATCATTACAAGCAATCAAATCAATCAATCAAAATTTGACATGTCTAAAATGGCCCTATCGACCCACACAAAAAATCGAATTTGGGTTTCGGGGTGGTTTGGTGAAAATTTGGGGCGAAAGGCCCACAAGGGTAGAATGGTCATTTTTGGGAGTTCGGGATCCGAAAATCACAAAATTGGGGTCGGGCCAGTTGAATGTGGCCATTTCCCATTTTTTGTGATTTTATAGAATTTTTTCTATTTTTTCTATTTTTTTGGAATTTCTATTTATTTTTTAAAAATATTGGGAATTTTCCGGATCGAAATTAATCGACCCTCGAAGTCTCAAAAATTTTCGATCCAAACTTTATTAGTCCCGAATCGATCTAGAAATTTTTAGAAATTTTTTTATGAAAATCTGGGAATTTTTATGAATTTTCTAAGTATTTTGCAATTTTTTTGGATTTTTTTGGAAATTTCTTTTTTATTTTTTATTATTTTTTATTAAAGAACCGGGCCGGGTCAAACCGGTCAACGGTCGGTCAACCCGATCTGACCGCCCACTGACCCGCTCAAAACACCAAGACGACACCGTATGCTATTTTTCTATTTTTTGAATTTTCTAAAATCATTTTCCTAATACTCGAATATACTAAAATGAACGGACGGCTGAGATTAATCTCCGTAATTAATCTCGACCGCCGATCCTCGCCTAAAATGAAACGACGTCGCCTCGGCCCTCTACGCAAAAACGACACCGCATATACTAAATGAACGGACGGCCATGATCTAACCTGGACTCGATCTCACCCGTTTATTCCCTTGAGACCAAACGACGACGTTCCCACGTTACTAATCTAAACGACGTCGCCCTATCAAACCAAGGAACGGCTATGATTGAATCCTAAATCTAATCCAGACCGTCCATCCTTCTCGGCTTCAAAACGGCGACGTATTTCCTTCAGACATAAAAAACGACGCCGCTCAACCACTACCCTAAACGACACAGTTTTGCATTTTCTATTTTTCTATCTAATATACACGAATTTTCAAAAATACAAAATAAAGATCCAACGGTCCGTAATCAAATCTACCTATTTTCCCGGGACCGTTGGATCGATGCCGAGTCACTCACTCGCGCCAACGGCCGAGCCGACTCGGCATGACCCGGACCAATCACGGATCGCCACCTAAGGCGCCGACTCATTGACCGCGCCACGTCACCTTCTTCTTCTTCCTTGCGACGACACTAAACGGACGGCCGAGAGCCTCCGGCGACGATCCGACGGCGAAACCTTGACCAAAATCCATGAAACCAACTCCTATCGACTCGCCTCAACTTCTACTTTAACATATCTAAAGATTTAAGTATTTTATCCACTAAATCGCGAGAATCGGACCAATCACGGTCGCGACATCCGGAACTTCAAACACGCAGCACATAGCATAAAAATCAAATCATATCACACAGAAGACGGAATAAGAGGTAAGTGAACTTACCTCGAGCTCGCATCGAGCTCGCAAGGTCCGAAACAGGCTGGCCGGTGTTCGGCCAAACCGAGCAAGGTTGGGGGTTCGACTCGCGTGATTCAAGGGAAATCGATGCAAAAACGAAGTGCGATTGTGGTTAGTGAGGTTCTCAAGGTAAAAGGCACATATCAATTTCAGTAATCGTACTCGGGATAATGAGGTGCCATGATCGAGCAGTGAAGAGATCGAGAGCTCACCTTACCGTTTCGGGCGGTTTCCGGCGGCGAGATTGGTGGCGATCGCTTTCTGGAAGTCCAAGGAAACTTCCAGCAGTGATTCGGTGTCTCGATTCAACCCGAGGTGACCGGCCGGACGATTTACTGTTCACCCTCAAAGCTTCGGTGAAAGCTTCGCGCGGGCGTCTCTCTCTCTACTTCTCTCTCTTTCTCTCTCTATTCCGTTCGTTAACGAGCAACAAAATGAGCCTCTTCTCTGTTCTAGAACCATCCGAGCCTTTTATACTCGTTTTCAAAATTTGCGCGCAGACCGGAGGTTGAGTCGGCGACGCCCTCACGTGTTGATCACGTGGCTTTTGGTCACCGGACGGTGACGGAATCGGTTATGATTCCGTCAACGTCCGTTTGACACTCGGGCGAGCGCGAATGAGCAAGAATTTGACTCTAATCCGAAGATGTTGACTTCTCGGACCGCCGTGCCTTTGACCGGCGATTTCGCCGTGCTCCGGCGACGGCTAGTCGCGCCGGAGGTGGCGATCGAAGGAGCCAGACTTGAATATTAAAACCCCCACATCAATTGGCTCAATTGGTGTCGATTTGGACTTCAATTTGAGGGTTGAATTTCATCTCGCAAACCCGCAAAATGCACGATCTGGGTTGGGGACGACGACACTGCTCGGGATCGGTCCAGCCGGTCCGACCGGCGGTCAGTCGAGTCCGAACCGGTCCAGCCGGTCCGACCGGTGGTCAGACCGGTCCGAACCGGTTCAGATAGTGAATCTCACGCAATTTTCAAAATTAGACAAAATTGGTTGGGAATTTTTGCAATTAAACTTCAAAATTGGACTTAGGACCCTGGATATTATCTAAAAAAGTGGTTTTGCCCAAAATTTCCCATCAATTTACATGAAAACCCCAAATTTTTTAACTTGCCCAAATTAGGGAAATGTTCAATTGGATGTCAATTTGACCAAATTGGACTACGAGACCTATGCCAATTGATTTGAAATGTATGAAAACATAGGGGAACGGTCCAATTTTACCATGAAAGTCCCTCAATTAAAAGTAATTTCAAAATTGGGCAAATTGAGGGACTAAATTGCAAACATTTTGGGGATTTGGCCTAATTCGTGCAATTCTTGCAATTGTGGGTGTAATTGATCAAATTGAAGTTCAAAGGGGCTGCAATTGAATGTCTAGACTTAAAATATGCAAAAATTGCAAATAAAAAGACTCAATTGGTATTTTTTATGCAAATTCAACCTTAGGCATTGTGAAGAAACACCTAAAATTGAACTTAATTTTCAATTTTTCTTGAGGTCAATATGGAAAGGGAATTAAAAGAGAAATATTGGACATTTTTCTGTATTTTTGTGACCTCGAAAAGTATTTTTTATGAATTTTCAAGTATTTTCCTATTTTCCAAAAATATTAAAAAAATGCGAAAAATATGAAAAATTATTCTTTGTTCCAAATTGGTTCCTTAGGCTTGGCCAAGGCTTCCAATGTTGATTTTTTAATTTTTTTAATTTTTTTGTGAATTTTTAGTGAATTTTGGAAAATAAACTAAAGGAAAACCGACTAAAAATTCGAGTGTCAACAGCTGCCCCTCTTTGAAAGTAATCTCGGTTAGAGGTTGCTTTCAAAGACAAGGTGACACTTGGATCCTTAATCGACCCCGCTGGGGAAAAATCTAAAAAACTAGTCTTGACATCCAATTGCCTTTCCTTCATTGTCTAAAGCTCCGACTCCGTGGGGAATTATTTCCAATTTATGCTCATTTCATGTGAAATAGAGATGAGAAGAGAGAGAGACTTACCCGTAGCTCACCTGTCTATGGTTTGGGATTTGTTGATCCGAGGTTGAAAAGTCGAGTGTACGGAATTACCTGTGGACGGTTTAGCGCGATTTTGCAATGGTCAGCGTCCGTCCGGTGTCGAGTGGTGATTTGAAGATTTGTGGGGAAGGTTCACCCTTGTAACAAAGGGGTTTTACCTATTCAAAATGGGTTTGACTATCCACTAGGGATTCATCATTTAAAAAGGGGCAGATCGGCTTTCATCTCTCCAGCTACTCACCGTCTGAGGGGGAGGTTCACCCTTGTAACAAAGGGGTTTCACCTATTTAAAAGAGATTGGTTATCCTCCATGCGGGGACTCACCATCTAAAAAGGCAGATCGGCTTTCGTCTCTCCAGCTACTCACCGTTCGAGGGAGAGGTTCACCCTTGTAACAAAGGGGTTTCACCTATTTAAAAGAGATTGGCTATCCTCCATGCGGGGACTCACCATCTAAAAAGCAGATCGGCTTTCGTCTCTCCAGCTACTAACCGTCTGAGGGGGAGAGGTTCACCCTTGTAACAAAGGGGTTTCACCTATTTAAAAGAGATTGGTTATCCTCCATGCGGGGACTCACCATCTAAAAAGGTAGATCGGCTTTCATCTCTCCAGCTACTCACCGTTCGAGGGGGAGGTTCACCCTTGTGACAAAGGGGTTTCACCTATTTAAAAGAGATTGGCTATCCTCCATGCGGGGACTCACCATCTAAAAAGCAGATCGGCTTTTGTCTCTCCAGCTACTAACCGTTCGAGGGGGAGGTTCACCCTTGTAACAAAGGGGTTTCACCTATTTAAAAGAGATTGGCTATCCTCCATGCGGGGACTCACCATCTAAAAAGCAGATCGGCTTTCGTCTCTCCAGCTACTCACCGTCCGAGAGGGTGCCATCCGAGGACCTAGGTTGACTAGTGTACCTATAGAGCTCAAACCCTATTTCAAATTTTCTAAAAAGCGGATCGGTTTTCGTCTCTCCATTTACTAACCGTCCGAGAGGGTGCCATCTGAGGACCTAGGTTAACTAGTGTACCTACAGAGCTCAAACCCTATTTCAAATTTTCTAAAAAGCAGATCGATTTTCGTCTCTCCAGCTACTAACCGTCCGAGAGGGTGCCATCTGAGGACCTAGGTTAACTAGTGTCTTGTTGACACCCGAATTTTTAATCAGTTTTCCTTTAGTTTTATTTTCCAAAATTCACCAAAAATTCACAAAAAAAAATCAAAAAATCAAAAATCAATATTGGAAGCCTTGGCCAAGCTTAAGGAACCAATTTGGAACAAAAAATAATTTTTCATATTTTTTCGCATTTTTTTTTAATATTGTCGAAAATAGCAAAATACTTGAAAAATTCATAAAAAATACTTTTCGAGGTCGCAAAAATACAAAAAAATGTCCAATATTTTTCTTTTAATTCCCTTTTAATATTGACCTTAAGAAAAATCAAAAATTGAGTTCAATTTTAGGTGTTTCTTCATAACGCCTAAGGTTGAATTTGCATAAAAAATACCAATTGAGTCTTTTTATTTGCAAATTTTGCACATTTTAGGTCTAGACATTCAATTGCAGTCCCTTTGAACTTCAATTTGATCAATTACACCCGCAATTGCGCCAATTGCACGAATTAGGCTAAATCCCCAAATTATTTGCAATTAAGTCCCTCAACTTGCCAATTTTTGAAATTAATCTTAATTGAGGGACTTTCGTAGCAAAATCGGACTGGTCCCCTATGTTTTCATGTATTCTAAATCAACTGGAATGGGTCTCATGGTCCAATTTGATCAATTACACATCCAATTGAAGTTTTCCCCGGTTTGGGCAAATAGAAAAATTTGGGGTTTTTATGCAAATTGACATGAACTTTTGGGCAAAAACACATTCCTAGATAGAATTCAGGCCCCTGAATCCAATTTTGAAGTTTAATTGCAAAAATCCCCACTCAATTTCAACTAATTTTGAAAATTTTGCAAAGGACACTGTCTGAACCGGTTCGCACCGGCTCGACCACCGGTCGGACCGGTCCAAACAATGTCGTCTCCCCCACGAACACAAGCCATTTGCAGGTTTGAGCGCCGAGTTTCAATGGTCAAATTGAGGACCAATTCGTGCCTAATTGAACTAATTGGTTGAGGGCTTTTATTCTTCAGGTTGAGAAGCGTCAATCCTCACCGGCGGCGAAGCCAATGCTCGCCGGAGACGGCCGGAATCGATGGTCAAAGGCGCCGGCGTCCGAAAAGTCAACGTTTCTCAAACCGTGACAGATTCATGCTTGTTTGAGTTCGATTAAGGGTCTAACGGACGTTGACGGAATCACAACCGATTCCGTCACCGTCCGGCGACCAAAACGCGTGAGATTACCACGTGAGAGCTTCGGCCAACTCGAGCTCTCGTGCGCGCTCAAATTTGAAACCGGGTATAAAAGGCCAAGAAGATTCTAGAGGCAAAGGGAGGTTCATTCAGTTCTTCTCGCAATGTAATAGAGATAGAGAGAGAGAGAAAGCTAGAGAGAAAAGGTCTCGCAGCCGCCATTGCCGCTCATCCAAGCTCGGATCGTGAATCGCCCGTCCGATTGATCTAGGCCTCCTCGAGTTGCGAAATCAAGTCCGTAAGCTCCATTGCACCTTCCGGAAGCGATCGCGACACTCCAATCAACCTGCGAGCTCCCGAATCGGTAAGTCAAATTTCGAAGTTCTCTCCCGCACAATCATGGCATCACACCCACACTTGCACGATCATTGAAATTAACGTGTGCGTTTTCATTTTTGAACCTCTCTGATCACTTCTACATCTCCATTTTGCATCGATTTTGCTTGAACCACGCGAGTCGAACCTCCAACCTTGTTCGGTCCGGCCGAACACCGGCCGTGCCATTCCTCGCCTCGCGAGCTCGATCGGAGCTCGAGGTAAGTCTCCCGAGCCTCTTATGATGCTTACCTATGAATAAATCACTCTGATTTGGCTTTGGTCTGTATATTTGAACTTCGCGATGTTGCTCTGTTCATAGCTCGTAGTTCGTGATTCGCTCGGTGAAATCACTTGATTTTTGGACATGATGATTGTTGACACCTGAATTTTTAGTCGGTTTTCCTTTAGTTTTATTTTTCAAAATTTACCAAAAATTTACAAAAAATCAAAAAATTAAAAAATCAACATTGGAAGCCTTGGCCAAGCATAAGGAACCAATTTGGAACAAAAAATAATTTTTCATATTTTTCACATTTTTTTAATATTTTCGAAAATAGGAAAATATTAGAAAATTCATGAAAAATACCTTTGGAGGTCATAAAAATACACAAAAATGTCCAATATTTTTCTTTTAATTCCCTTTCAATATTGACCTCAAGAAAAATCAAAAATTAAGTTCAATTTTAGGTGTTTCTTCACAATGCCTAGAGTTGAATTTGCATAAAAAATACCAATTGAGTCTTTTTATTTGCAATTTTTGCACATTTTAAGTTTTGACATTCAATTGTGGTCCCTTTGAATTTAAATTCGATCAATTGCACCCTCAATTGCACGAATTGCACGAATTAGACAAGAATCCCCAAATTGTTTACAATTTAGTCCCTCAAATTGGCCAATTTTTGAAATTACTTTTAATTGAGGGACTATCTTGATAAAATTGGACTATCCCCCTATGTTTTCATGCGTTCTAAATCGATTGGAATGGGTTTCATGATCCAATTTGGTCAAATTGACACTCAATTGAACATTTCCCTAATTTGGGCAAGTTGAAAAACTTGGGGTTTTCATGTAAATTGATGGGAAATTTTGGGCAAAAACACATTTCTAGATAATATACAAGGTCCCGAATCCAATTTTGAAGTTTAATTGCAAAATTTCCCAGCAAATTTTGTTTAATTTTGAAAATTGAATGAAATTCACTGCCTGAACCGGTTCAGACCGGTCTGATCGCCGGTCGGACCGGGTGAACCGGTCCCGTAGCGATGTCGTCTTCTTCGCGAGCAAGGGCCGTTTTGCAGATTTGAGAGGTGGATTTCAATGGACAAATTGAAGTTCAATTCGTGCCTAATTGAACTAATTGATCTAGGGCTTTTATTCCCCAGGTCGAGGAGCGTTGATTGATGCCGGCGGCGAAGCCAATCGTCGCCGGAGCACGGTGAAATCACCGGTCAAAGGCTCGGCGGCTTGAAAAGTCAACGTTTTGCAAAATGCCCAAATTCGAGCTCAATTCACGACTAACGGAGTACTAAACGGAATATGTGGTGATGGCCGTCTCCGTCCGACTTCCGGCGAGCCAAAAATCACGCGAATGGCACGTGAGGGAGCTCGGCCGGCTCACGCCCGCTCGCGCGCATTTTCAAAATCTTTGGTATAAAAGGGAGGAAGCTTCGCGAATCAAAGAGGGGAGGCTCATTCGTTCGCACGACTAACGGAATAGAGAGAGAAAGAGAGAGTGGGTAGTGAGAGAAGCTCTCGAGAGCTTCACGGTAGCTCGCCGGAGCTCGGATCGCACATCGATCGTCCGGCTAATCCAGGCAGAACCGAGACTCACAATCCATTCCAGAAGCTTGATATCCACTCCAGGAGGCGATCGTTCCACTCGGATCAACCCGAGACATCCAAAAACAGCAAGGTGAGCTTTCGATCTCCTCGTTGCACGTCTATGGCATCTCGACTTTGCGAACTTTATTCCCGCAATTGATGTGTGCCTTTTCTCTTCTGAACATCCACGACCACGATCGCAACTTCCTTCTGCATTGATTTTGCCCCGAGTCGTCTCAATCGAACATCCAAAACTCGCGGTCCGGTCGATCTTCGGCTAGGCTATTCTAGCAACCGCGGGTTCGATCCGAACCCGAGGTAAGTGTTCTGAACTCACCTTGAACGATTCTGAAGCTTGGATTTAATTGTTATGCTCTGTGTGATGTGATTGAGTGCTGAGAAATCGATACTGTGAAAGCTTGATTAGTCGTGATTTAGTGGACGAAATGCTCTGATTCTTAGATATGTGAATCTAGGGTTTGAAACGAGTCGAATAGTGTTGGTTTCATGACATTCCGGCGAGATCTCACCGTTGGATCTCGCCGGAGGAACGTCGGCCGTTCATTTGTGGTCGTCGAGAGGTAGGAGACGATAGTGACGTGGCTCGGTCAAATGGTCAAGGGTCCAGGTGTCGGGCTCTCGTTGGTCCAGGTCATGCCGAGTCGCCTCGGCCGTTGGCGCGCGCGAAGTGACTCGGACTTGATCGGACGGCCGAGATAAATCGATAGGTTTGATTTTCAGCCGTCCGATCTTCTTTTTGTATTTTCGAATAATTAGTTTATTAAATAGAAATTAGAAAATAGTAAAACGGCGCCGTGTAGCATAGGAAATGCGTCGTCGTTTAGGTTAGATTAGGAATGGACGGTCCAGATTGAATCTAGGTTAGATCGTGACCGTCCATACATTTGGCTGATCCGGCGTCGTTTTAGCAGAGATAGAACGAACGGCTTAGATTAGATCTAGGTTAGATCTTGACCGTCCGTTTAGTTAAAGCGTGCGGCGTCGTTTTGGATCGGATGAGTCGACGGTTCGGATTAGATTTTTTAGTTCGGATCGTGGCCGTTCATGTCAATAATAGACACGACGTCGTTTAGGGTGATAGGCCGAAGCGTCGTCGTTTTATATAGGAGAGAGTTGACGGTCGAGATTAATTTCAGATCTGATCTCGGCCGTCCGTTTTCTTTTAGTATATTCGAATATTAGAAAATTAATAATAGAAAATAGAAAATAAATAGAAAAAGCAAATACGGTGCCGTTTTAGGTGTAGAGTGGGTTTGTGGGCGGTCGGTTCGGGTTGACCGGCCGTTGACCGGGTTGACCCGGTCCGGTATATTAATAAAAAAATAATAAAAAATAAAAAAGAAATTTCCAAAAATCCAAAAAAATTATAGAAATACTTAGAAAATTCATAAAAATTCCCCGATTTTCATAAAAAATTTCTAAAAATTTCTAGATCGATTCGGGACTCATAAAGTCTGGATCGAAAATTTTTGAGACTTCGAGGGTCGATTAATTTCGATCCGGAGAATTTCCAATATTATTGAAAAATAAATGAAAATTCCAAAAAAAAAAAAGAAAAAATTAGAAAAATTCCATAAAATCACAAAAAATGGAAAATGGCCACATTCAACTGGCCCGACCCTAATTTTGTGATTTTCGGGTCCCGAACTCCCAAAAATGACCATTCTACCCTTCCGGGCCTTCCGCCCCAAATTTTTACCAAATCACCCCGATACCCAAAATTGATTTTTGTGTGGGCCGATAGGGCCATTTTAGACATATCAAACCTTGATTGATTGATTTGATTGATTGTAATGATTTTGATTGCGCATTATTTTTTTGCCGATTGTGATTGATTAGGATAGAAAAATCCCATCTGTATGAATACTTATTTTTTTAGGGCCTACCTCACCCGATATCGCATCTGCATGAAATCTTAGGTTAGAAAAACAATCAACATCGATAACCGAAAGGGCGTCAAATATGAAACTTGGCGTAACCAAATCCCCGGACCCAAAATCTCTGGTTTTCGCGGAACCGAACGGTTTCTCCCGACCGCTCGGTAAGGTTTTCCGATCGTACCTTCCAATAAATCGATCGGTGGCGACTCCAAATTGCATGTACATCTCGCACATGCCACCCGACCACACAAGGTCAATTTCGATATTTGAAAAATTTTACCCGACATCGCGATTCGAGTAATGGGTCTTGGGAGAGACTCGCGATCCCCCCATATATATGTCTATAAAAAGGAGGGGATCGGCTCGTTAGCCCTATTCCACCCCCGGGAAGGAAATTTCCGGGAGGGTCGCGACAACCGGCGACTCCACTGGGGATATACTTTAAGAGGATTTAAGCCGATAAAAATGCTGATTGTTTTCTAACCTCGTTTTCTGCAGATGCTCTTGAAGATGAGGTACGTCCACTAACAAAAAAGTGTTAAATGTTGATGCAGATGGGAGTTATAAGGGGTGGCGTCTATGCTAACCATTTTTGATGCAGATATGGAGTTTTGGATTGTTTGTTTATTTATGCAAATTTTGAAGCGGTGTTTTGAATATAAATTGTTGTGCATGTCTCGTATATTTTGAGGATCACGACACCGCACACACAAGCGCCTAAACCCGAGCCGCGAAATCACCTTTTAGGTCGCCATAGATAGGGATCGGTATGCGAAGCTCTTGTGTTTGATTGCACTTGGGTTGACCATATTTGATCCCGCTCGCTATGCAAGATTGATGGTCCTACCCACTTGTTGTTTGATTGCGCTTGTGGGCGGCCCATCGATTTGTATAGCGGGAGCCTTTTTAGGTCCATACCCGAGCCTTTTTGATTTCTTTAGAGTTAAACCTCACCTGTCTCATGCGCATGTGAAATGGATGGTTGGTATACCTAAAACCAAAAACCAAAAAAAGAGTAACATCGGTTGGTAAGGCTTTCTACCCTTTTTATTTTGAACTTGTAAATTTAAATTTTGCATATCATACATTTCCACTACATATCATCACAATTTATAAGATCGTTTAAGTGATCGGGGTTGAAAGTCAAATTTTCCTTTTTAGGATAGATGGCGCCCCAAAGTCGTGTTGATGTACCCGATGTATTCACATGGGAGCGGAGGACCATTCGACGCGAGGACCGAGTACCCGCTACATTCCGAGTTTTCGGATTTGTTCACGGACGAGAGCTCAAAGGACGGAACCGCATCCGTAGCGAGAGTTGCGATTATACCCGATGTGGACGATATTTGGAGCTCGAGCGCGAAAAGGAGAGAATTTGGGAGTTGTACATGAAGTTGGCGAGGAAGCCTCATGCTACCAAGACGGCCCCAAAACATTCCCCGATTAAGAAGAAGGAAATCATCACCATATCCTCCGATGATGAAGAAGATATCAAGTTTCCCGAGATAGTAGAGATTTCATCGGATGAGGATACCATTCCCACTGTCTAGATTAGTACGACTTTGGGGCATTTTCTAGGTTTCATTATATTTTGAGTCTATTATGTACTTTCATCGACATTTATTGTCCGAACATCTCTGGATATTATCATGTTCTATCTTTTTTTACTTTATTGTATTAGACTTGTAAATTTCATGAGTTGTCAATTTGTGAACGACCTTTTTACCCCGATTACGCTTAAACGATCCTAATCAAATTACATGCCATCTTTGGGTGAGATTTGGTCCATAATTACCCTATTTGGCTTATTTGGGTCAAGTGGGAGTAGTTGACCCTCATGTTACCAAAAGATGACATGGAATTTGGTTAGCACATTTGCATCACATTACATGCATATGCATATTAAACTGTGGTAATTGACTTTAGGATCATCATTTTTGCATTCTTAGATCATGGGGAATGGAGACATCAAAGTCATCCCAATACCGCGCAAGGAACTTGCTATATGGTGGGATCGCCTCGACATCGTCAACAAAGCCTATGTGGAAGGACGTTTGGGACGACTTGTAGATTTGATCAAAGTGGAATACCAACCGGCGCTCATTCAAGCACTAGCCAAGGCATGGGACGCGCGAACAATGACGTTCAACTTTCGAGGATTGGAATTGACCCCTACGCTTGAGGAGTATACCGCTATTATCGGGGCCAAATTTGAAGAACGTATAGCTCAACCCCCTTTGGACATGGATTCCACTCGTTCGTTATCGAGTTTCCTTCGCCTTAAAACTTCTGAAATTGAAAAAGTTTACAAGTCCAATTCCAACAAGTTCACATTCTCGTTCCTTTTCGATAACTATTCCTCTCTACCCACCGAAACCGGTCATAAATCGGGAAAGGTGTTCATTTTGGCTTTCTTTGCATTCGTTCTATTCCCGACTTCTAGAACTACTTTTGACCCCTCCATAACTCATATAGCCAGACAGTGCGTGTTGTCCCGGGATTATTCGTACATGATCTTAGCCGAGACTTTTCTCTCCCCGAATCGTTCCAAGTCTTCAAAAAGGCCGTTTTCCAAGCGTCTAGCGGATTACTCCACTTGTGGTTCACCTCTCATATAAAGACTTTCCAATTCCGGGTGGGGTGTTATGAGATCAATGAGCACGTTCACCCCCTTAGATCCTTCCTTAAGTGTCAATCCCTTGTACCCAAATACTCATTCAAAAAGTGGGTTGAGCTATTGGACAATTTGAAACCCGAGCATATTAGATGGCGTTTGACTTGGCCCAAGATCGTAGAAGCTCGCATTTCGGGTATTGAAGATAACCCTATTCCCTTATTGGGATGTACCGGCGCTGTGGCGTATTACCCCATTCGAGTGGTAAGGCAATTTGGAGTTCTACAAGAGATACCACCGGATGTTTGTCCCGGGATTTTCTCATTTGATATGACACGAGGAAAGCTCACTAAGGAAACAAAGGAGTTGTATCGGGCCCGGATCAAGCTTATTCTTCACGCTTTGAAGAATTCCCCACTGCAACAAGTTGAATGGCCGGATTATTTGGATAATGAGATGAACATTCACGGAGCTTCCAAGGAGTATATCGAGAAGTTTAAGGAGTATCGCCAATCAATGGTAGAGCCATATGTACCCGAGTGCGTATCTCCTCGGATTGAAGAAGTGGAGTCATATGAGCCGAGTACATAGTACCATATGTACCGGGAGTAGAACCGTACATTCCCGAAGATCCAGAGCAAGTGGATATCGAAGAGGGAGAAGACCCATACTTGTGGGATTCCGATGGACCGGAAGAGCAAGAAGAGTGGAAGCGTCCCCGACTTGGATAGATCCATTCCCCCATTTAGATTTTACATATTTGTTATCTTTTAGATACTTTTGAACAATTTGGTTTGTAATAAATACATACTATTTCTTTTATGAGCATTTCATGCATACATATAGAAAAGTCAATTACCACGGATCAATGTCTCCAATCCTTTAATATTTCCCATACTCGATTTGATATCCCGAAAACAGGTGAGCGATAAATACGAGGACTCGTAGCAAAACGCGCAAGTTAAGGATGGAACAAGAAGAGCTCGCACCTCGTGTGGGTAATCCGGAAAATCAAATGAATGTGATCGCCACAATGGTGGCGGAGATGAAGGCAATGATGATTGCAAGCCGTGGGAGATACCCCGTTGACCCTAACTCTCAAACTCCTCGGGGCCATCCGATGGGGCGAACGCTAATCCGGCGCCCGCCGCTAGTCCCACTCCTGAATCCGGAGAGACCGCCTAAGGATCCTCCCATTGTGATTGATCTCGGAGAAAAAGGAGAAGCAAGTCCTCAAAATGGAAGAGGAAATTAAGAGGCTCGCTAAGATCGAAGAGTGTTTGGCGAGTCGGGGTTATGAACTCTCGAGATTCGATAAGGTTGCACCGTTTGAAAAGATAGAGGTTCCCGCCGATTACAAGGAACCCGACTTTGTGAGGAGATATAACGGGACCGGGTGTCCAAGGCGCACTTGAAGTATTACTTGCGCCGAATGTCTCGGTTCTCGACAACATTCCACTATCGGGTTAACACCTTCCGAGAAAGCCTATCTCGGGGCAGCCCTGGCGTGGTTCATTGAATTGGAGCCGAGAGGCTCGCCGATTGGGATAAACCGGCGCACGAGTTCCTTCGGCAATACAAGTTTAACACTCGACCGCCCTAACTAGAGAGGACCTTCTAAGGACAAGTAAAAGGAAAGAGCGAGGCCGTTCGCGCCTACGCCCGGAGATGGAGAGCACTCGGGCCGTGCAAGTAAAACCGCCCGTCCCGGAAGATGAACTAATAGATCTGTTTCTCAAGGCCCTTCCATTTGAATTTTTCGACAAGCCGAACACCTCTCGGGTGTCGGACATTTGCGCACCTAATCAAGGTGGCGTAACGCCACGAGTGGGCATTAAGAGAAAAGAAGATACCCGAGGCGCCTTTCAAACGCCAATACCCTTTGAGAAGGGATATTAGGGAGCAAACCGGAGAAGTAGCTTTTGTCCCTAATCCGCCAAAGCCCGGAAATTTTTCGCCTTCAATTCCTACCCAAGGAACGTCCTCCTGGACCGCTTCCAAACCACCGGAATTCGGAAAGAAAAAGCCGGTTGTTTTTACCCCACTACCCCGACCCTTATCCAAATTGTTACCCATGCTATTGGAAAATCGCTTAGTTGCAAAAGAGCCACCTCGAGCTCACCCGCCAAGATTTCCGGGTATGATGAGACCCGGACGTGCGTATACCATATGGGAGAAAGGGGGCATAACGCGGACAACCTGTCTCGCTCCCGAAGTTCAAGGTGCAAGCATTGATCGACGGAAAAGTTCTGGAGTTTGATAAAGCCGAACCGAATGTACACAGCGTAACCCACTACCCGAGCATCGTGAGGTGAACGCGATCTTTGGAGATGAAGAGGAGGAGGTTCGGAGTTCATAGTGAATATGGATAAAATGCGGGATATCTTGACATTGGCCTCGCAATACCCGGAAGGAGAGAGTATTTCCCGGGAGCAAAAAGAGGCTTGCTTGGAAAAATTGATTAGCTTGGGCGTCATAGGAAGAATGGAAAATGTCGCTTTCAAGGGGACCTACGTGGCGGTGAACATGCTGTCCGAGGAGTTCACGATGAAACCTACGAGGGGAGCTGTTTTAAAAATACCCTCGGGATATTTGATGAGCATCAAAGATGGTCAAGAAATTGAAGAGATAGACGAATATGAAGTCCGTCTGGATAAGGCCCGCCGAGGCGATAGAAGATTTTTGCAGTAAAGCCCTAGAGAGGGGCGAAATAGTTGATAACCTGGGGGAAGATAGTGGTGGGTACAACTTTAAAGTGCTATATTCGGGCCCCCGAGTTTCTTTGTTGACTCGGAGATGTAGTCCCCGATGGGTGGGGTGGAATGGATGACCCCGCAAGCGATGAATTTGTGGGAACGATCGATGAAGTTAAGGACCAAGCGGCTCCTCGTAATGAACAGGAGAATCGAGAGGTCGATATGCGACTTTCTAATCTGGAGACGCACATGCGTCATTTAACAACTATGGTAGCAGATTTATCGCAATCGACGACCAAAAGGAATACTATGGCGATAGAAGAAAGCATGCAGATTCTGGAGATACGGCGGACCATGGAGACACAGAATCGAAAGATCGCTCTACTTCAAGAGCAAGGAGATGACGTGTCGAGGAAAATGGATGAGTTGAAGGAGCTGATTACGCCACTTACTCAAGCAAGAAACGTCCCACCTCAAGGTGTGAACCCGAGAGTGGTCTTCCGCACGAAGTATAATGGCGCTGGGTGTCCTCTGGCGCATGTCTCATACTATCTTCGCCAAATGGTTGGCCACCAAGAAGATGACGAAACACTCGATCCGGAACTTTGGACAAAGTTTAACGGGCCCCGCACTAGCATGGTTTCAGTTAATTGACCTAGACCGGGTCCCGAGCCGGGAGGATTTATCGGAGCACTTCTTACGTCACTTTGAAGCTGGGATTAGGGGTTATTTCACTAAGGCTAATTTGTTGAACATCCGGAAAGGTGAAGATGAGAGTTTTGAGCTCTTTGCAAGAAGGTGGAAGAAACACGTTGTGATGGTGCAACCGCCGTTGTCGGAGAGAGAAATGCTGGAGTTTGTACTAAAGTCACTTCCGGCGGAATACTTTGATCGCATGTATGCATACACGTACTCATCGTTCCAACATCCGGTGGAGATTGGCATGAGGATTGAAGGGATCATCCCGAGAGTCGAAGAGAAAGGCAAGAGGGATTTCGATGAAGAAAATGCCACGCCTGGTAAGGCCAGTCCGTAACATAACCCCGATGACGTTCATGAGGATGGAATGATTGGGATGGTAGATGCCCCAATTCGTTTTGTGATTGATTTGAACAAAGTTGATAGCTGGGAGTTAGAAGCTTCTAGTTCGGAAAAACCATCAACATCCGAATCACTACCGTAAAAGATCATACCGGTGAGGATTAAATTACCCTTGTGGAAGAGTACAACTCGAGGGCGTTCATTGGGATTATGGAACGGGCGAAATTGACGCCATAATGAGATCCGGAAGATGTTATCCCCGAGAGAAGTGGATTCTCAAAAGAGAATCCCAACTCGCGGAAGAGGTTGAGAAGTTGCAATCGATCGTGAGGACCGGTGAATATGAGGTCGTTGACCAACTCGCGGAAGATGCCCGCATGCATTTCCTTACTTGGATCTCTTCAAAAATTTCGAAAAGCACAAAGATGCCCTTTTGAAGGTTTGGATGAGGTGCATGTTCCGAGACAATTAACGAAGTGCAATTGGGAGACTTTGTGGGTGCTATCCTTCGAAGGACCGGATATCCTTCTCGGACGAAGACTTCCCGAAAGAAGGGCGGGTCCACAACAAAGCCCTTTACATAGCCGTGAGGTGTCACGGAAAAGAGGTGCCTCACGTCTTAATTGATAATGGTTCCGCTTTCAACTCCGTGTCCACTAAGCACTTTGAGAAGCTTGGGGATCAATGAAGATTTTGTGAAGACATCCAAGGCCACCATCCGATCATTTGATGGAGTCTCCAAGAATGTTGTAGGAGAGATTGAGTTGGACATTGACATTGGACCGGTAACTTTCTCTATACCGTTCCAAGTGTTGGATATTCCAAGCGCCTTCACCCCGCTCCCGGGAAGACCGTGGATTCATGTGTCCGGAGCGGTACCTTCCTCTCTCGCATCAAAAGTTAAAATTTGTGGTCAAAGGTCGGTTGATCACCGTCCATGGCGAGACGGGACATCGAGCGACTTTAAAAGGGATGGTCCCTTACATTGAACCCTCAAAAGAGGAGGAGCTGAGTTATCACACCTTTGACATTGTATCTGTCATGCATGTGTCACCAAATGCAAAGGTGGCTATACCGCAGCTTTCGAGACCCGCAACTATGGCGGGAAAAGTGCTACTCTCGAATGGATTTATTCCGGGTCTTGGATTAGGGAAATATGGTCGTGGAATTCGTAACCCTTTGAATTTGGGCTCAAATGACCACAAGGTTGGTCTCGGGTTATAGCGGAATAGCGGAAAATAACATAGGCCGAGGCCGAGGTCGAAACAATCGTTATGGAGACCGTGGACGCCGTGAACGCCAAGGTGGCCGTTTCATAGGTACCGATGTATGGAAAGCTAGAGGAAAAATGCTCCTAAATCCTTTATTCGAGGTATTTTCTAAAGGAGGCAAATGGCTGGAAGATGAGGACATTTCGAGAATGCAGAGCCGGACTTATTCAACCCGTTCCTGGATAATCGGGTGAACGTGATAATTGAGTGGCCGGACGATGATTTCCCCACCCCCGAGTAAAAGGCTCTTTCGAACTTTATCTTTTAATGCATTTTGATTAATGCATTTGCTTTAAAGCTTTTTGATGTTTTAGCACCCTTTGGGTCACATGCTTGTGATCCGAGAAGCGCAAGATCGTATTGTTCTTAGTTGCATTTATTAATGAAAAACATTTCAAATTTGATTACAGACATGTGGAGCAACGGATTGGTCCGATGATGACAATTGATTCTACCATGAAACTTGAGGCCCGATCCGCCATATGATCTAGGATTTTAAACAGCTTTTGAGAACCAGGATGTCCGGAAGATCGTGGACTAGTTCTCCTTTCCTTATCTAAGAAAATTGAAATTTGAAAAATGTTTTCATGATAGGAATCATGCATCCTTCAATTTTATCATCTTTGAATACTAACCTTTCATGGTGCATTTCGGGCATGTCATCCCACCCATACATAACAGGTTAATATGTGACTCATATCAGCTCGATGACTATGCATGCGAAGTTGATATAGACGAGGTTGATGTGAGCGATATCAAGAAAGAATGGGATTGTTTCGAAGAATCTAAGCCTCCTATTTCGAAGAACCTATCACTATTAATTTGGGAGATTCTCGATTGCGTCAAGGAAGTGAAAATAGGAGGACACCGTCTCGCAGCAGATATTTTAAGAATGACGGTGTTACTCAAGGAATATCAAGATATCTTCGCCTGGTCGTATGCCGACATGCCGGGTCTAGATCGTGAGATTGTGGAGCATGCTTTGCCCACAAATCCTTCTTGCACACCAGTAAATCAATCGCCCGTAAGAATGAATCCCGAATCGGCGGATAAGATCAAGGAAGAGGTGATGAAGCTCCTTAAAGTTGGATTTATCGAGGCTGTCCCATATGCTGATTGGGTCGCCAATATCGTACCGATTAAGAAGAAGGACGGAAGAATTAGAATATGCGTAGATTATCGGGACTTAAACAAAGCTAGTCCGAAGGATGATTTTCCCTTACCGCACATTAATGTGCTCGTCGACGCATCTTGCGGGCTTTGAATTATTCTCCTTTATGGATGGATTCTCGGGATATAATCGGATCATGCTGAAGGAAAAAGATAAGATCAAGACCTCATTCACTACACAATGGGGAACTTTTTGTTACAAGGTGATGCCATTTAGGTTGAAAAATGCAGGTGCAACATATCGAGGGCTATGGTGACCCTTTTTCATGATATGATACATAAGGAGATCGAGGTCTATGTGGATGATATGATTGCCAAATCCAAGCCTGGAGAAGACCATGTTAAAGTGCTTGAAGAAGTTATTTGATCGATTGAGAAAGTATAAGCTCAAGTTGAATCCTGCGAAATGCGTATTTGGCGCAAGATCCGGAAAGCCGCTAGGGTTTGTGGTGAGCAGCCGTGGTATTGAAATTGACCCTTCCAAGATTAAAGCCATATGGGAAATAGGAACTCCTCATATCAAGTTAAAGAAGTAAGGGGGTTCTTGGGAAGATTGAATTATATATCCAGATTCATATCCCAACTATCGAAACGGCGAAACCCTTCTTCAAGTTGCTAAAGAAAGGTGCAAAGGTGAAATGGGATGCGGAATGCCAACAAGCATTTGAGAAGATCAAGGAATATCTGGTACAACCTCCAAGTATTGGTACCTCCTATCCCCGACGTTCCTTTAACTCTATATCTCGACGGTTAATGATGAGTCCTTGGGAGCTTTACTTGCCCAAACTAACCCCAAGGATCGTAAAGAGCGGGCCATATATTATTTGAGCAAAAAGTTTACAACATCTGAAGTCAAATACCCAACAATGTGGAAAGGACTTGCGTAGCATTGGTTTGGGTCCTCCATTGCATTGAGGCAAGATACCTTTGCATTATCATATAGAATTGGTCACCGAGAATGACCCCATCAAATACCTTTTGGAGAAACCAACGTTGTTGGGAAAGATGGCTAAATGGCAAATACTGCTTTCGTAGTTCGATATCAAAACCTCTCCCCAAAAAATCCGTCAAGGGAAGAGCAATTGCCGACATGCTAGCCGAGAATCCTCCTAAGGACGTTTCAGAGCAAAACAAGGGAGGTCAAATCCCGAATATATCCGAAGACAAATGGACAATGTACTTTGACGTGTGCAGTGAACCTCACTCGGATCGTGCATCGGGGCGTTTGATATCCCATGAAGATCAACATTATCCAAGTTTCAGCCAAGTTGGTATTCCCCCGTACCAACAACATTTCGAATATGAAGCCCTTGCATACTAGGATTACAATTGGCCATCTCATTAAAGGTGAAGAAGCTACTGGTATATGGAGATTCCATGCTAATCATTTTACAAACTCAAGGGGAGTGGAAGACAAAGGATCCCAAGCTTATTCCTTATCATAAATACCTCGAAGAGCCGATCCAACACTTTGAGGAGATTACTTTCGAATATCTCGCCGAGAACTCGGAACCATTTTGCTGATGCTTTGGCTACATTATCAGCAATGTTACAAGTGCAAAATGGTCTTGAGATAGAGCCATTAAGGATTGATATTTTAGAGCAACCTGCATACCGCATGGTCATTGAAGAGGAACCCGACGAAGAACCGTGGTATCATGACATCAAGAATTACTTATCGAAGGGCGAATTCCCGCGGGACGGTCAACCGGAAGATAAAAAGTACATAAGCAAGATGGCATCTAAATTTTTCCTCAGCGGACGGATCCTATACAAGAGATCCTTTGACTCGGTCCCGCTGAGGTGCGTGAATTCCAAAGAAGCAAATCTCATTATGAAAGAGATTCATGAAGGGGAATGCGGACCGCATATGAATGGCCACCTCCTCGCCAAAAAGATTATGAGACTCGGGTATTATTGGTTGACTATCGAGTCGGATTGCAACCAGCATGTTAGATCCTGTCATCAATGCCGGGTATACGGCGACAGGATAAATGCGCCGCCAACCGAGCTACATCAAATGTCAGAGCCATGGCCATTCTGCATGTGGGGAATTGATATGATTGGCCCTATCAACCCAAAGGCCTCCAACGGACATCGTTTCATTCTGGTTGCTATTGATTACTTCACCAAATGGATTGAAGCTAGCTCATATGCCAATGTCACTGCGAATAGTGTGGCCAAGTTCATCAAGCGAGATATCATCTCAAGATATGGAGTGCCAAGAGCCATCATTACGCACAATGGCTCAAATTTGAACAACAAGGTAGTCGATCAACTATTGGAACAATTTAAGGTACGACACCTTAATTCTTCGCCTTACCGCCCGCAAATGAATGGAGCCGTGGAAGCGGCAAACAAGAACATCAAGAAGATATTGGCCAAAACCGCTGAGAAATATCGAGATTGGCACGAAAGATTGCCATATGCTCTCATGGCCTACCGAACTTCAATTCGTACTTCAACCGGGGCAACTCCTTACTCTTTGGTATATGGTATGGAAGCAGTCCTACCAAGAGAGGTGGAAATCCCCTCTTTAAGGATTCTGTCTCAAGTAGGGCTCACGGAAGATGAGTGGAGTCGACAGAGACACGAACAATTGAATTTGATTGACGAAAAGCGATTAAGGGCTATCTGTCATGGTCAAAGTTATCAGAAGAAAGTGGCCAGAGCTTTTAACAAGAAGGTTAAACCTAGAAGTTTTGAAGCGGGGATGCTAGTTGTGAAGAAAATGCTCCCAAATGCACAACACCCAGGAGGCAAATTCATGCCAAATTATGAAGGCCCCTATGTGATTCGAAGGTCTTATCCTGGGGAGCTCTTATACTTGTAAACATGGATGGAGAAGAATTGGCAAGTCCAGGTGAATTCGGATGCCGTGAAGAGATATTTTCCTTGAAATAAATTGAGCTTCAGAGCGGTTGATGAGCAGATATGAGTCACATGAAAATTTTGCATTTGCATGACATCTCGCATACATGCATTTGCATACGTTTGTATTTTGTAGGTGGACTGGGAATCATGAAGAACTTTGCAGAGCAACCGATCAAAACAGGGAAGTTATCTCGTTACTTTGGATCACGGATTTTGAATATCTTGGACTAATTGTTTCCTTTTGTTCTTTACGAGAAACAGGAGTCGACACCCGAAAGAGGAGACAGGAGTCAACATCCGAAGGAGATAAGAAGAAATCACTTCGGGATTTGAAAATTTGAATATCTTGGACTGATTGTTTCCTTTTGTTTTTACGAGAGACAGGAGTCAACGTCCGAAGGAGACGAGAAGAAATCGCTTGAACTTAAAATTTTGAATACCTTGGACTGATTGTTTCCTTTTGTTTTTACGGGGACGAAGCCAATATTTGAAGAAGACAGGTTTGAGGTTCTCTTTCTTTACAAAGAATTTTCATACGCCGTCGTGCTTGAAATTGAAAAAACTTGGAATTATAGAGCCACAAGGCCCTTTCAAAGAAATATTCCTTACAAATTACGAAACATCTTTTGAATATTATCTTTGATGAGAACATTTGGCAAACGATGAATTTTGATGAAAACGCCCGAGTTTCTATAAAAGGGCATGCTTTGAAAGCTTTTCAAAAGAATGATCCTTCAAATGAAAAGAGGCAAACTTTGTCCTTAAACACGTCCCCGACACACTTGAGCGATGAGTGAGAGTGATAGAGCGAAAGAGCTTAATTTTGGGACGTAGGGATCATTCGCGGTGATTACATGGATTTAAATGATGAAAGGCATTTCCATTTCAAAATTATCCATACACATTTGTATCCCTTGATAACCACTCGAGCCAAAAAGGGAGAATTTTATGAATATAACCCTGTCAAGAACCACCCCACAATGTGGCATATTTGGAGGTTCATTGGATGATTCCTTGGAGAAAAGGTCGGGTAAGACTTTATTGTACCGACTGCATCAATCTTTTGTGATTAGCTTCGGTGTGATTTTCGGCAAAGACTTGGAACACCTCAAAGTGAAGAAAAGCATTTCATTTCGTATCCCAAACACTTACCCTTTGAAAAGCCAATTTGAGCCTTTGAATATTCATTTCTAAACCCTTGTTGGTGATCACCCCCCACACCGGGGCAAAGCAAAGGAATTACCAGCAATGAGTCAAAAAGCATGATCGGAAGAATTTTGATACTGGTCTCAAAAGAGCCGGTCGGTCGAAAATGATGAAGAATGAAAGGGCTAGAAAAAGCAAAGTGCCTGGTAAAAGCAAGGCCAAAGCCCATGAAAAGAGCATCCCGAAAAGGGGCAAATCCTAAAGAAAAATCATTAAGATGAAAAGAGGAAAATCCTCAAAATCAATTGGAAAAAGAATGATCGTGAATCTTACGCAAAAGGCAAATGAAAGCTGGAGAAATGTCAAGGTGATCACCAAAGTTCACCCTCTTTTGAAAATATGGCCGTTCTTAAAGAGCCCACCTTAAACCAAAATACAACCTGTCACCGAACTTTTCGATCTAAGAGGTGTTTCAGGTCGATGCAAGAAATCATACGAGAAGCTACCGCTTAAAGGGGTAAGTACAATCCTGTCTTATCATGACTTCGGGGTTCTTGACTTGTAGACCCGAAGAAACTATTGTTGATCAAAATTCATTTCTAAACTTCAAAATGAATATCCTTTGAAAAGCCTTTGACCTGGCCCGAATTACGGTCCCTTTTAAAATGCCTTCTCCGATTAGTCGATTGTATGAATCTCGAATGATCCCGAAACCTCGAGGTTAGGTTTCCGTGAGCAGATTTGAATTTTAAGAAAAGCCTTCCTAAATGGTGAGAAGCCCTCTTGGATGAAGGAAAATCCTTTTGAAAATTTTTTAAAACAACCCTTTTGAAGAACACTCGGGATGTGTCATTCAAAGTCCATCCCCAGTGGAGATTTGAAATCGTGATTGGAGACATTTCCCTCACAAATACACTTTGAAAATTTGTCTAGAATTCTTGAATTTTTTCCAAGAACTTAAAGTTGTCATACTAATGATGTTTGATTGAACTTTCTGCGGGTTCCCTGGTGACCCCAAATCCTCGGAAAAGTTGCATTTTAAAGATTTGATTAACTTGGATTTTCTGCGGGTCTTTTGGCATCCCCGGGTCCTCGGATCCTCTCGCTTATTTGAAAATTTGAAATAGGGTTTGAGCTCCGTAGGTACACTAGTCAACCTAGGTCCTCGAGATGGCACCCTCTCGGACGGTTAGTAGCTGGAGAGACGAAAACCGATCTGCTTATTTGAAAATTTGAAATAGGGTTTGAGCTCGTAGGTACACTAGTCAACCTAGGTCCTCGGATGGCACCCTCTCGGACGGTTAGTAGCTGGAGAGACGAAAACCGATCTGCTTATTTGAAAATTTGAAATAGGGTTTGAGCTGCGTAGGTACACTAGTCAACCTAGGTCCTCGAGATGGCACCCTCTCGGACGGTTAGTAGCTGGAGAGACGAAAACCGATCCGCTTATTTGAAAATTTGAAATAGGGTTTGAGCTCGTAGGTACACTAGTCAACCTAGGTCCTCGGATGGCACCCTCTCGGACGGTTAGTAGCTGGAGAGACGAAAGCCGATCTGCTTTTTAGATGGTGAGTCCCCGCATGGAGGATAGCCAATCTCTTTTAAATAGGTGAAACCCCTTTGTTACAAGGGTGAACCTCCCCCTCGAACGGTTAGTAGCCGGAGAGACGAAGGCCGATCTCGCTTTTTAGATGGTGAGTCCCCGCATGGAGGATAGCCAATCTCTTTTAAATAGGTGAAACCCCTTTGTTACAAGGGTGAACCTCCCCCTCGAACGGTGAGTAGCTGGAGAGACGAAAGCCGATCCGCTTTTTAGATGGTGAGTCCCCGCATGGAGGATAGCCAATCTCTTTTTTTGAATAGGTGAAACCCCTTTGTTACAAGGGTGAACCTCCCTTTCGACGGTGAGTAGTCTGGAGAGACGAAAGCCGATCTGCCCCCTTTTTTAAATGATGAATCCCTAGTGGATAGTCAAACCCATTTTAAATAGGTGAAACCCCTTTGTTACAAGGGTGAACCTTCCTTCCAAATCTTCAAACCACCGCTCGACACCGGACGGACGCCGACCATTGCGGAATCGCGCCAAACCGTCCACGGGTAATTCCGTACACTCGACTTTTCAACCTCGGATCAACAAATCTCAAACCATAGACAGGTGAGCTACGGGTAAGTCTCTCTCTTCTCATTTCTCTTTCACATAAGACGAGCATGAACCGAAATAATTCCCCACGTAGTCGGAGCTTTAACGACGGAGGTAAAGCAATCGAATGTCAAGACTAGTTTTCTTTAGATTTTTCCCCAGCAGAGTCGATTAAGGATCCAGGTGTCACCTTGTCTTTGAAAGTAACCTCTAACCGAGATTACTTTCAAAGAGGGGCAACTGTTGACACCTGAATTTTTAGTCAGTTTTCCTTTAGTTTTATTTTCCAAAATTTACCAAAAATTTACAAAAAATCAAAAAATTAAAAAATCAACATTGGAAGCCTTGGCCAAGCATAAGGAACCAATTTGGAACAAAAAATAATTTTTCATATTTTTCACATTTTTTTAATATTTTCGAAAATAGGAAAATATTAGAAAATTCATGAAAAATACCTTTGGAGGTCATAAAAATACACAAAAATGTCCAATATTTTTCTTTTAATTCCCTTTCAATATTGACCTCAAGAAAAATCAAAAATTAAGTTCAATTTTAGGTGTTTCTTCACAATGCCTAGAGTTGAATTTGCATAAAAAATACCAATTGAGTCTTTTTATTTGCAATTTTTGCACATTTTAAGTTTTGACATTCAATTGTGGTCCCTTTGAATTTAAATTCGATCAATTGCACCCTCAATTGCACGAATTGCACGAATTAGACAAGAATCCCCAAATTGTTTACAATTTAGTCCCTCAAATTGGCCAATTTTTGAAATTACTTTTAATTGAGGGACTATCTTGATAAAATTGGACTATCCCCCTATGTTTTCATGCGTTCTAAATCGATTGGAATGGGTTTCATGATCCAATTTGGTCAAATTGACACTCAATTGAACATTTCCCTAATTTGGGCAAGTTGAAAAACTTGGGGTTTTCATGTAAATTGATGGGAAATTTTGGGCAAAAACACATTTCTAGATAATATACAAGGTCCTGAATCCAATTTTGAAGTTTAATTGCAAAATTTCCCAGCAAATTTTGTTTAATTTTGAAAATTGAATGAAATTCACCGTCGAACCGGTTCGGACCGGCCTCGATCAGCCCGGTCGGACCGGGTGAACCGGTCCCGAGCATGATGTCGTCTTCTTCGCGAGCAAGGGCCGTTTTGCAGATTTGAGAGGTGGATTTCAATGGACAAATTGAAGTTCAATTCGTGCCTAATTGAACTAATTGATCTAGGGCTTTTATTCCCCAGGTCGAGGAGCGTTGATTGATGCCGGCGGCGAAGCCAATCGTCGCCGGAGCACGGTGAAATCACCGGTCAAAGGCTCGGCGGCTTGAAAAGTCAACGTTTTGCAAAATGCCCAAATTCGAGCTCAATTCACGACTAACGGAGTACTAAACGGAATATGTGGTGATGGCCGTCTCCGTCCGACTTCCGGCGAGCCAAAAATCTCGCGAATGGCACGTGAGGGAGCTCGGCCAGCTCACGCCCGCTCGCGCGCATTTTCAAAATCTTTGGTATAAAAGGGAGGAAGCTTCGCGAATCAAAGAGGGGAGGCTCATTCGTTCGCACGACTAACGGAATAGAGAGAGAAAGAGAGAGTGGGTAGTGAGAGAAGCTCTCGAGAGCTTCACGGTAGCTCGCCGGAGCTCGGACTGCACATCGATCGTCCGGCTAATCCAGGCAGAACCGAGACTCACAATCCATTCCAGAAGCTTGATATCCACTCCAGGAGGCGATCGTTCCACTCGGATCAACTCTCGAGACATCCGAAAAACAGCAAGGTGAGCTTTCGATCTCCTCGCTGCACGTCTATGGCATCTCGACTTTGCGAACTTTATTCCCGCAATTGATGTGTGCCTTTTCTCTTCTGAACATCCACGACCACGATCGCAACTTCCTTCCGCATTGATTTTGCCCCGAGTCGTCTCAATCGAACATCCAAAACTCGCGGTCCGGTCGATCTTCGGCTAGGCTATTCTAGCAACTGCGGGTTCGATCCGAACCCGAGGTAAGTGTTCTGAACTCACCTTGAACGATTCTGAAGCTTGGATTTAATTGTTATGCTCCGTGTGATGTGATTGAGTGCTGAGAAATCGATACTGTGAAAGCTTGATTAGTCGTGATTTAGTGGACGAAATGCTCTGATTCTTAGATATGTGAATCTAGGGTTTGAAACGAGTCGAATAGTGTTGGTTTCATGACATTCCGGCGAGATCTCACCGTTGGATCTCGCCGGAGGAACGTCGGCCGTTCATTTGTGGTCGTCGAGAGGTAGGAGACGATAGTGACGTGGCTCGGTCAAATGGTCAAGGGTCCAGGTGTCGGGCTCTCGTTGGTCCGGGTCATGCCGAGTCGGCTCGGCCGTTGGCGCGCGCGAGCCGACTCGGACTTGATCGGACGGCTGAGATAAATCGATAGGTTTGATTTTCAGCCGTCCGATCTTCTTTTTGTATTTTCGAATAATTAGTTTATTAAATAGAAATTAGAAAATAGTAAAACGGCGCCGTGTAGCATAGGAAATGCGTCGTCGTTTAGGTTAGATTAGGAATGGACGGTCCAGATTGAATCTAGGTTAGATCGTGACCGTCCATACATTTGGCTGATCCGGCGTCGTTTTAGCAGAGATAGAACGAACGGCTTAGATTAGATCTAGGTTAGATCTTGACCGTCCGTTTAGTTAAAGCGTGCGGCGTCGTTTTGGATCGGATGAGTCGACGGTTCGATTAGATTTTTAGTTCGAGATCGTGGCCGTTCATGTCAATAATAGACACGACGTCGTTTAGGGTGATAGGCCGAAGCGTCGTCGTTTTATATAGGAGAGAGTTGACGGTCGAGATTAATTTCAGATTCGATCTCGGCCGTCCGTTTTCTTTTAGTATATTCGAATATTAGAAAATTAATAATAGAAAATAGAAAATAAATAGAAAAAGCAAATACGGTGCCGTTTTAGGTGTAGAGTGGGTTTGTGGGCGGTCGGTTCGGGTTGACCGGCCGTTGACCGGGTTGACCCGGTCCGGTATATTAATAAAAAAATAATAAAAAATAAAAAAGAAATTTCCAAAAATCCAAAAAAATTATAGAAATACTTAGAAAATTCATAAAAATTCCCCGATTTTCATAAAAAATTTCTAAAAATTTCTAGATCGATTCGGGACTCATAAAGTCTGGATCGAAAAATTTTGAGACTTCGAGGGTCGATTAATTTCGATCCGGAGAATTTCCAATATTATTGAAAAATAAATGAAAATTCCAAAAAAAAAATAGAAAAAATTAGAAAAATTCCATAAAATCACAAAAAATGGAAAATGGCCACATTCAACTGGCCCGACCCTAATTTTGTGATTTTCGGGTCCCGAACTCCCAAAAATGACCATTCTACCCTTCCGGGCCTTCCGCCCCAAATTTTTACCAAATCACCCCGATACCCAAAATTGATTTTTGTGTGGGCCGATAGGGCCATTTTAGACATATCAAACCTTGATTGATTGATTTGATTGATTGTAATGATTTTGATTGCGCATTATTTTTTTGTTGATTGTGATTGATTAGGATAGAAAAATCCCATCCGTATGAATACTTATTTTTTTAGGGCCTACCTCACCCGATATCGCATCTGCATGAAATCTTAGGTTAGAAAAACAATCAACATCGGTAACCGAAAGGGCGTCAAATATGAAACTTGGCGTAACCAAATCCCCGGACCCAAAATCTCCGGTTTTCGCGGAACCGAACGGTTTCTCCCGACCGCTCGGTAAGGTTTTCCGATCGTACCTTCCAATAAATCGATCGGTGGCGACTCCAAATTGCATGTACATCTCGCACATGCCACCCGACCACACAAGGTCAATTTCGATATTTGAAAAATTTTACCCGACATCGCGATTCGAGTAATGGGTCTTGGGAGAGACTCGCGATCCCCCCATATATATGTCTATAAAAAGGAGGGGATCGGCTCGTTAGCCCTATTCCACCCCCGGGAAGGAAATTTCCGGGAGGGTCGCGACAATGATCTAGATGGTTAGGTGAGTCGATCCGCGGTGGTTTGGTGTCTTTCCGGCGAGATCTCACCGTTAGATCTCGCCGGAGGTTTTGCAGCCGTTCATTGTGTGTCGTCCGAAGGTAGACGACGAGCCGACGTGGCTCGGTCAAGTGGTCAAACATCCAGGTGTCACTCGTTCATTGGCCCAAGGTGTCGCCCGGTCGGCTTGCCGTTGGCGCGAGAGAGAGCCGGCTCGGCATAGATCCAACGTACCGAGATAATTAGGTAGGTTTGATTCTCGGCCGTTGGATCGCTTTTTCGTATTTTTTAGATAATTCGTATATTAGATAGAAGATAAAAATGGTGAAATGGCGCCGTTTTGGTTAGTGTTAGGCGACGTCGTTTAGCTTCGGAACGGATGAACGGCTCGGATTGAACCTAGGGTAGATCGTGACCGTCCAAGGTGTTGAATAATGCGGCGTCGTTTTGGTGTATGGTATCAGAAGCGTCGTCGTTTAGGCTTTAATAGGAACGAACGGCTCAGATCTTGTTTCACGTCTTAATCGTGACCGTTCGGGTTAATAGGTGATGCGACGCCGTTTTAGCATAGAGAAGTCGACGGCCCGGATTAGGTTTAAGTGAGATCGTGGCCGTTCATTTGATTAAGGAGGACGGCGTCGTTTTGAGTGTATAGACTAGGACGTCGTCGTTTCTTTTTAGGCGAAGATCGACGGCCGAGATCGATTCCGAGGATTGATCTCGGCCGTCCATTTATTTCTTAGATTTCGAATATTAGGAAATAGATTTAGAAAATCAAAAATATATATAAAAATAGATACGGTGTCGTTTTAGGTATTGCGAGCGGGTCAGTATGCGGTCTGACCGGGTTGACCGGTCGTTGACCGGTTTGACCCGGTCCGGTTTATTAATAAAAAATAATAAAAAATAAAAAGAAATTTCCAAAAATCCAAAAAAATTATAAAAATACTTAGAAAATTCATAAAAATTCCCGATTTTTATAAAAATTTCTAAAAAATTTCTAGATCGATTCGGGACTCATAAAGTCTGGATCGAAAATTATTGAGACTTCGAGGGTCGATTAATTTCGATCCGGAAAATTTCCAATATTTTTGAAAAATAAATAAAAATTCCAAAAAAATAGAAAAAATTAGAAAAATTCAAGAAAATCACAAAAAACGAGAAATGGTCACATTCAACTGGCCAAATCGAAATTTTGTGATTTTCGGGTCCCAAACCCCAAAAAATGACCATTCTACCCTTCCGGGCCTTCCGCCCCAAATTTTTACCAAATTACCCCGACACCCAATTTTTGATTTTTGTATGGGCCGATAGGGCCATTTTAGACATATCGAACCTTGTTTGATTGATTTGATCGATTGTATTGACTTTGATTGCGCATTAATTTTTCTGATCGTGATTGATCGGGATAGAAAATTCCCATCTGCGTGAAAACTTAAAATTGTTAGGGCCTACCTCACCCGATATTACATCTGCATGAAATCTTAGGTTAGAAAAATAATCGACATCGGTAACCGAAAGGGCGTCGAATATGAAATTTGGCGTAACCAAGTCCCCGGACCAAAAATCTCTGGTTTTCGCGGAACCGAACGGTTTCTCCCGACTGCTCGGTAAGGTTTTCCGATCGTACCTTCCAATAAATCGATCGGTGGCGACTCCAAAATTGCATGTACACATCGCACATGCCACCCGACCACACAAGGTCAATTTCGATATTTGAAAAATTTTACCCGACATCGCGATTCGAGTAATGGGTCTTGGGAGAGACCTGCGATCCCATAAAAATATATATAAAAGGGGGAATCGGCTCGTTAACCCTATTTCGCCCCGCCGGAACCTAAACGATCCGGACCGACGGAGAGGGTCGCGACAGATTGGCGACTCCACCGGGGAGTACTTCAAGAGGATTTAAGCCGATAAAAATGTTGATTGTTTTCTAACCTTGTTTTCTATGGATGCTCTTGAAGATGAGGTACGTCCAATAACAAAAAGTGTTAAATGTTGATGCAGATGGGAGTTATAAGGGGTGGCGTCTGTGCTAACCATTTTTGATGCAGATATGGAGTTTTGGATTGTTTGTTTATTTATGCAAATTTTGAAGCGGTGTTTTGAATATAATTGTGGTGCATGTCTTGCATATTTCGAGGATCACGACACCGCACACACAAGCGCCTAAACCCGAGCCGCGAAATCACCTCTTAGGTCGCCATAGATAGGGATCGGTATGCGAAGCTCTTGTGTTTGATTGCACTTGGGTTGACCATATTTGATCCCGCTCGCTATGTAAGATTGATGGTCCTACCCACTTGTTGTTTGATTGCGCTTGTGGGCGGCCCTCGATTTGTATAGCGGGAGCCTTTTTAGGTTCATACCCGAGCGTCTTCTCCATCGTGACGACAACTAATGGACGGGCTGACATTTCTCCGGCGAGATCCAACGGTGAGATCTCGCCGGAATGACATGAAACCTACGGCGTTCGACTCGCTTTGAACCTCTAGACTAACATATCCAAAAATCAGACCATTTCATCCATAAAATTGCGAGAATCGGACTAAGCACAATGCGGCATCTCGGACTTCAATCATGCATCACGAGCAAGATAATTCAATTATTTCACGGGGATTCACTCGTATAAGGTTTAGAAACCTTACCTACGAGTCCGATTGACCTGGTTTAGTCTAGATTTGTCTAGACAAGCCCCGGAGATGACGGCCACGGAGGTTGGTTTCACGGACTCGATTGGCAGGTTTTTGTGCAAAATCAAAGCAAAACAAAGGTGCGAGGAGGATCAGCAATGCTTAGGGACAAAAATGCACACAGTAATTTCAAGAATGATGCGTGATTCAGTATGATGCCATGGACGAGCAGAGCTGAGATTCGAAGAGCAACTTACCGATTCCGGAGCTCGCAACTTGAGCGAGCTAGTGCGATCGAATCCTTGAGTTGATACGAAGCTGTTGAACTTGATTGCAGGTCTTGATTCAGCCTGTATCGATCTCACGAAGAGCTTGGAGACCGGTTCGAAGCTTCGGCTATGGAAGTCGGCCGAGAGCTCCTCTCTCTATCTCTCTCGCTTTCTCTCTCTATTCTGTTCGTCGGACGAGCGAATGAACCTCCTCTCGCTTCTAGAATTCTCTTGACTATTTATACCTAATTTTTCAAAAATGCCCGCGCGGGTGAAGCTTGGCCGAGAGATCCTCACGTGCGCCCACGTGACTTTAGGTCGCCGGACGGCGACGGAGTTGGTTAACATTCCGTCCAAAGCCGTCTAACCTTCAATCGTCCACAAACGAGTGTGAATTAGCCTTAAACTTGAGAATGTTGACTTTCTGCTTCGCCGGGCCTTTGACCTGCAATTCCGCCGTGCTCCGGCGGCCATTGGCCGTGCCGCCGGTAGCAATCGACGCGTCACGACCTGTTGGACAAAAGCCCCAAACTAATTAAATCAATTAGCATCGAATTGGAGTTTAATTTGATCGTTGAAGTTCGCCTATCAATCTGTAAATTGGCGCGAGTCATGCTGGGAAGACGATATTGTCTTGGACCGGTTCGACCGGTCCAACCGGTGGTCAGACCGGTCCGAACCGGTTCATACAGCAATTTTCATATAAATTTCAAAATTAATCGAAATCGAGCGGGAATTTTTGCAATTAAACCTCAAAATTGGACTCAGGGGCCTAGATATTATCTAGAAATGTGGTTTTGCCCAAAATTTCCCATCAATTTCTATGAAAACCCCAAATTTTTCAATTTGCCCAAATTGGGGAAAAGTTCAATTGGATGTCAATTTGACCAAATTGGACCATGAGACCCATTCCAATCAATTCTAAATGTATGAAAACATAGGGTGACAGTCCAATTTTACCATGATAGTCCCTCAATTTAAAGTAATTTCAAAAATTGGCAAGTTGAGGGACTAAATTGCAAAATTTTTAAGAATTTCTGTGCAATTTGTGCAATTCGCGCAATTAAGGGTGCAATCGATCAAATTTAAATTCAAAGGGACCACAATTGAATGTCTAGACCTAAAATGTGCAAAATTTGCAAATAAAAAGACTCAATTGGTATTTTTTATGCAAATTCAACCTTAGGCGTTATGAAGAAACACCTAAAATTGAACTCAATTTTTGATTTTTCTTGAGGTCAATATTAAAAGGGAATTAAAAGAAAAATATTGGACATTTTTTGTATTTTTGCGACCTCGAAAAGTATTTTTTATGAATTTTTCAAGTATTTTGCTATTTTCGACAATATAAAAAAAATGCGAAAAATATGAAAAATTATTTTTTGTTCCAAATTGGTTCCTTATGCTTGGCCAAGGCTTCCAATGTTGATTTTTCAATTTTTTTTTTTTTTTTGTGAATTTTTAATGAATTTTGGAAAATAAAACTAAAGAAAACTGACTAAAAATTCGGGTGTCAACAACGATGTCGGGTAAAATTTATCAAATATCGAAATTGACCTTGTGTGGTCAGGTGGCATGTGCGATGTGTACATGCAATTTTGGAGTCGCCACCGATCGATTCTTTGGAAGGTACGATCGGAAAACCTTACCGAGCGGTCGGGAGAAACCGTTCGGTTCCGCGAAAACCAGAGATTTTGGGTCCGGGGACTTGGTTACGCCAAATTTCATATTTGACGCCCTTTCGGTTACCGATGTTGATTGTTTTTCTAACCTAGGAATTCATGCAGATGCAATATCGGGTGAGGTAGGTCCTAACAATTCTAAGTTTTCATGCGGATGGGAATTTTCTATCCTAATCAATCACAATCGGAAAAATTAATGCGCAATCAAAATCATTACAATCGATCAAATCAATCAATCAAGGTTCGATATGTCTAAAATGGCCCTATCGGCCCATACAAAAATCAATTTTGAGTGTCGGGGTGATTTGGTAAAAATTTGGGGCGGAAGGCCCGTAAGGGTAGAATGGTCATTTTTGGGAGTTGGGACCTGAAAATCACAAAATTTCGATTTGGCCAGTTGAATGTGGCAATTTCTCATTTTTTTGTGATTTTCTTGAATTTTTCTAATTTTTTCTATTTTTTTGGAATTTTTATTTATTTTTCAAAAATATTGGGAATTTTCCGGATCGAAATTAATTGACCCTCGAAGTCTCAAAAATTTTCGATCCAGACTTTATGAGTCCCGAACCGATCTAGAAATTTTTAGAAATTTTTTTATAAAAATCTGGGAATTTTTATGAATTTTCCAAGTATTTTTACAATTTTTTTGGATTTTTGGAAATTTCTTTTTATTTTTTTTTATATTTTTTATTAATAGACCGGACCGGGTCAACCCGGTCAACGACCGGTCAACCCGGTCCGACCGCCCGTGGACCTAATCGTGAACCACCTACACGCAAAACGGTGCCGTATACGTATTTTCCTATTATTTTTGAATTTCTAAAACTTATTTTCTAATATTCGGAATATACAAAAAAAGAACGGACGGCCGAGATCAATCTCAGATTTGATATCGGCCGTCGACACGCCTCTAAGCAAAAACGACGCCGCACAAGCCTAATCCCTAAAACGACGCCACTTCCTGTATTAAAAAGGGACGGTCACGATTAGAACTAAAATCTAATCTGAACCGTCGACTCATCTGGACCAAAACGGCGCCGCACGAATTAAACGCACGGACGGCCACGATCAATTCTAAACTTAATCCGGGCCATCAAACCTACCTAAAGACAAAACGACGCCGCATCTGTTATTACTGCGAACGGCTGCGATCATTCCTAGACTCGATCCTAGCCGTTCATTCCTAATTTGCTCAAAACGACGACACATTCCCTAGAATGAACGACGCCGTTTCCATTATTCCTATTTTCCAACTAATTAACAAAATTCTGAAAATACAAAAATACCGATCCAACGGTCAAGAATCAAATCTAACTATTTACGGTGACCGTTGGATCAGATCTGACTCGGCTTATTTGCGCCAACGACTAAGCCGAGTCCGCGACACCGTGGACGAATTGTACGACGCCACGTCGACACGCCGACCCACGTTGACCGCCACGTCATCGTCTTCAACCTCGCGCTCGGCGACATAATGAACGGCCGAGAACGTTCGGCGAGATCCAACGGTGAGATCTCGCCGGAATAACACTAAATCAACGCCATTACACTCGCCTCACTTCACGCATTGACATATCTAAGAATCAAACATTTTTAACCACTAAATCGCGAGAATCAAGCTAAGCACGATCACGGCATCACGAACCTCAACCGAGATGATTCAGAGCATAACTACCAAATTCATTCACGGGATAAGCTCAAATGAGGTTTAGAAACCTTACTCCGCAGTCCGATTGACCTGGTTTGGTCTAGGATTTCCTAGACAGGCTTCGACAGGAAACGGCGATGGAGGTTGGGTTTCGCGGACTCGATCGGCGGGTTTTATACAAAATCAAAGCAGAACGGATATGCAGAGGTGATCAGCAATGCACAAGGATGAAAACGCACAAAGCAATTGCAAGAATCGTTCGTGAATCGATGCGATGCCATGATCGTGCCGAGCCGAGGTCGAGAAATCAACTTACCGATTTAGGACGTCTCCGGCTGATTGAGCTGGTGCGATCAACTCGTCCTAGCTCGGAGGAAGTTCTCGTGATGATCCGCCGCGCCGATTCGACCTGGATTGGTCGGGCCGAAGAATCACGAGGTTCGGTCCGGGCTCGGCGAAGACCTCGCCCGAGAGCGTCTCTCTCTCGCTTTTTCCTCTCTCTCTCTCTCTCTCTCTATTTTGATTGGTCCGGTGAACGAATGAGCCTCCCTGCTTCGCGAATGTTCTTGGCCTTTTATAGTTGGTTTTGAATTTGGGCGCGCGCATGGGCGAGCTTGGCCGAGCTGTCCACACGTGCGAATCACACGCGTTTAGGCTCGCCGGAAGTCGGACGGAGATGGCCATCATAGCAAACTCTATTTGGTCCTTCGTTAGTCGCGAATTGAGCTCAAATTTGTGCAATTTGCGAAATGTTGACTTTTTTGCGTCGCCGGAGCTTTGACCACCGATTTCGGCCGTCTCCGGCGGACATTGGCCGGGCCGCCGGTGGCAATCGACGGGGCTTGACCCGCACATCAAAACCCCTACATCAATTGTATCAATTATAATCGAATTGGCCTCCAATTTGGTCATTGAAGTTCGGCCTTTAAATCTGCAATTCGCGCGGGCGAGAGGTTGAAGAAGGCATCGTTCGGGACCGGTTCGGCGGGTCCGACCGGCGGTCAGGCCGGTCCGAACCGGTTCAGCCAATGAACTTCGTGTAATTTTCAAAATTAAACAAAATTGACTTGGAATTTTTGCAATTAATCTTCAAAATTGGACTTAGGGGCCTGGATATTATCTAGAAATGTGTTTTTGCCCAAAATTTCCCATCAATTTCTATGAAAACCCCAAATTTTTCAATATTCCCAAATTGGGGAAAATGTTCAATTGAGCGTCAATTTGATAAAATTGGACCATGAGACCTATGCCAATCGCTTTAGAATGCATCAAAAACCTAGGGATGGTCTAATTTTGCAGAGAAAGTCCCTAAATCAAAAGTAATTTGAGAAATTAAAAATTCTAGGGACTAAATTGTAAAACTTTTGGGGATTTTTGTCTAATTCGCGCAATTCATGCAATTGATGGTGCAATTGATCGAATTAAAGTTCAAAGGGACTGTAATTGAATGTCTAGACTCTAAATGTACAAAAATTGCAAATAAAAAGACTCAATTGGTATTTTTTGTGCAAATTCAACTCTAGGTATTATGAAGAAACACCTAAAATTGAACTCAATTTTCAATTTTTCTTGAGGTCAATATGAAAAGGGAATTAAAAGAAAAAATATTGGATATTTTTGTGTATTTTTGTGACCTCGAAAGGTTTTTTTTTATGCATTTTCTAATATTTTCCTATTTTCCGAAAATATTAAAAAAATGTGAAAAATATGAAAAATTATTTTTTGTTCCAAATTGGTTCTTTATGCTTGGCCAAGGCTTCCAATGTTGATTTTTCAATTTTTATTTTTTTGTGAATTTTTAATGAATTTTGGAAAATAAAACTAAAGAAAGCTGACTAAAAATTCAAGTGTCAACACACATCCCGAGTGTTTTACAAAAAAGTTGTTTTAAAACTTTTCAAAAGAATTTTCCTTCATCCAAAAGGGCTTCTCACCATTTCGGGAAGGCTTTTCTTAAAATTCGAATCTGCTCACAGGAAACCTAACCTTGAGGTTTCGAGATCATTCGAGATGCATACAATCCGATCGATCCGGAAAGACATTTAAAAAGGGACCGCAATTCAGGCCAGGTCAAAGGCTTATCAAAGGATATTCATTTTGAGGCTTAGAAATGAACATTGATAAAAAATAGCTGCTTCGGGTCTACTAGTCAAGAACCCCGCAGACATGATAAGACAGGATTGTACTTACCTCTTTAAGCGGTAGCTTCCTGTATGATTTCTTGCATTAACCTGAGACACCTCTTAGATCGGAAAAGTTTCGGGTGACAGGTTGTATCTTGGTTTAAGGTGGGCTTTTTGAGAAAGGCTATATTTTCAAAAGAAGGGGTGAACTTGGGTGATCACCTTGACATTCTTTCCAGCAATCATTTGCTTTTGAAGGATTTTCATGATCAGCTTTCTTGAGCTTGTTTTGAAAATTTTCCTCTTTTCATCTTGATTTTCAAACTTTATCCCTTTTTCGGGATTCTCCTTTTTCATGGGCTTTGGCCTTACTTTTACCAGGCACTTTGCTTTTTCTAGTCCTTTTATTTCTCGTCATTTTGCATTGACTGGCTCTTTTGGAAACCAGGATTAAAAATTCTTCCAATTATGCTCTTGATTTATTGCTGGCAATTCCTTTGTTTTTGGCCCGGTTTAGGGAGGTAATCACCAACAATGGTTTAGAAATGAATATTCAAAGGCTCAAATTGGCTCTTCAAAGGGTAAGTGTTTGGGGATATAGAAATGAAATGCTTTTCTTCACTTTGAGGTGTTCCAAGTCTCCGCCAGAAATCACCTGAAGCTATCACAAAAAGATTGGTGCAGGTTAATACAATAAAGTCCTACCTTGATCTTTTCTCCAAGGAATCATCCAATGAACCTCCAAATATGCCCCAGTGTGGGGTGGTTCTTGACAGGGTTTTATTCAGAAAATTTCTCCTTTTGGCTCAGAGTGGTTATCAAAGGATATAAATGTGTATGGATAATTTTGAAATGGAAATGCTTTTCATCATTTCAATCCACGTAATCATTGCGAATGATCCCTACATCCCGAGATTAAGCTCTTTCGCTCTATCACTCTCACTCATCAGTCAAGTGTATCGGGGACGTGTTATGGACAAGGCTTGCCTCTTTTCATCTGAAGGACCATTCTCTTGAAAAGCTTTCAAAACATGCCCTTTTTATAGAAACTCGGGGCATTTTCATCAAAATTCATCATTTGCAAAAAGTTCCCATCAAAAGATGTATTCAAAAGATGTTTCTGAAATTTGAAAGAAATGTTTCTTTGAAAGGGCCTTATGGCTTTACAAATCCAAGTTTTTCAATTTCAAGTATGACAATGCATGAACATACTTCATAAAAGAGGAGGATCTCAAACCTGTCTTCTTCAAATGTTGACTTCTGTCTCCTGTAAAAATAAAAGGAAACAATTAGTTCAAAGACATTCAAAATTTCAAATCCCGAAGTGACTTCCTCCTGTCTTCTTCGGATGTTGATTCTTATTTCCTGCATAAACAAAAGGAAACAATCAGTTAAAGATGTTCAAAATTTCAAATCCCGAAGTGACTTCCTCCTGCCTTCTTCGGACATCAATTCCTGTTTTCTGCATAAACAAAAGGAATCAGTCAGTTAAAGATATTTAAAATTTAAAATCCCAAAAGTGACTTCCTTGTTTGATCCATTGCTCTGCAAGATTCTTCATGATTCCCGGTTCACCTGCAAAATACAAACGTATGCAAATGAATGTATGCAAATGTCATGCGAATGCAAAATTTATGTGACTCAGATCTGCTCATCAATCGCTTTGAAGCTTGATTTTATTTCAAGGATAATATCTCTTCACGGCGTCTGCATTTACAAGTATAAGAGCTCCCCCGGATAAGACCTTCTGAATCACGTAGGGGCCTTCATAATTTGGAATGAATTTGCCTCCTGGGTGTTGGGCATTTTGGAGCATTTTCTTCACAATCAGCATCCCCGCTTCAAAATTTCTAGGTCTGACTTTCTTGTTAAAAGCTCGGGCTACTTTCTTCTAGTAGCTTTGACCATGGCAGATAGCCTTCAATCGTTTTTCATCAATCAGATTTAACTGTTCATGTCTCTGTCGGTCCCACTCATCCCCCGTGAGCTCTACCCGAGATAGGACCCTTAAAGAGGGGATTTCCACCTCTACTGGTAGGACTGCTTCCATACCGTATACCAAAGAGTAGGGAGTTGCCCCGGTTAAAGTACGAATCGAAGTTCGATAGGCCATGAGAGCATATGGCAACCTTTCGTGCCGGTCTCGATATTTCTCAGCAGTTTTGGCCAATATCTTCTTGATGTTCTTGTTTGCCGCTTCCACAGCTCCATTCATTTGTGGGCGATAAGGTGAAGAATTAAGGTGTCGTACCTTAAATTGTTCCAATAAGTGGTCGACTACCTTGTTGTTCGGATTAGAGCCATTGTCTGTAATGATAGCTCTTGGAACTCCGTATCTTGAGATGATATCTCGCTTGATGAATTTAGCCACGCTGTTTGCAGTGACATTGGCATATGAGCTGGCTTCAATCCACTTGGTGAAATAGTCAGTAGCTACAAGAATAAAGCGATGTCCGTTGGAGGCTTTTGGGTTGATAGGGCTAATCATATCGATTCCCCACATAGAAAACGGCCATGGTTCTAACATTTGATGAAGTTCATTCGGCGGCGCATTTATTTTGTCGCCGTATACTTGACATTGATGACAGGATCTCACATGTTGATTACAATCTGACTCGATAGTCATCTAGTAATATCCGAGTCTCATAATCTTCTTGGCGAGGAGGTGACCATTCATATGCGGCCCGCATTCTCCTTCATGAATCTCTTTCATAATGAGATTTGCTTCTTTGGCATTTACGCATCTCGGTGGGACTGAGTCAAAGGACCTCTTATATAGGATCTGTCCGCTGAGGAAGAATTTAGAAGCTATCTTGCTGATATATTTCTTATCTTCCGGTTGACTGTCTTATGGGAATTCGTCCTTCAGCAGGTAATTCTTAATGTCATGATACCATGGTTTTTCATCAGGTTCTTCTTCAATGACCATGCAATATGCAGGTTGATCAAGGATGTCAATCCTTAAGGGCTCTATTTCAAGGCCATCTTGTACTTGTAACATGGCTGATAATGTGGCCAAAGCATCAGCAAAATGATTTTGAGTTCTTGGTAGATACTCAAAAGTGATCTCTTCAAAATGTTGGATCAGTTTTTCAAGGAATTTATGATAAGGAATAAGCTTGGGATCCTTTGTCTTCCACTCTCCTTGAATTTGTAAGATGATGAGTATAGAATCTCCATTTACCAATAGCTTCTTCACTTTCAATGAAATCGCCAATTGTAATCCCAAGTATGCGGCTTCATATTCAGAAATGTTGTTGGTGCATGGGAATACCAACTTAGCGAGACCGGATAATGTTGATCTTCGGGAGATATTAAGACTGCCCCCGTACCCGATCCAATGAGATTCACTGCGCCATCAAAATACATTGTCCACTTGTCTTCGGATATATTCAGAATTTGGCCTCCCTTGTTTGGTTCTGAAACGTCTTTAGGAGGATTTTCAGCTATAATGTCAGCGATTACTCTCCCTTTGACAGATTTTTGAGGAGAGGTTCTAATGTCAAACTCTGAAATGAGCACTTGGCATTTGGCCATTTTTCCTAATAAGGCTGGCTTCACCAAAAGGTACTTGACAAGGTCATTTTCGGTGACCAATTGGATATGATAGTGCAAGGTATATTGCCTTAATCTGTGGAGGACCCAAACTAATGCTACGCAAGTCCTTTCCACTTATGAATACTTAGCTTCAGATGTTGTGAACTTTTTGCTCAAATAATAGATGGCTCGTTCCTTTTGATCCTTGGGGTTAGTTTGAGCTAATAAAGCTCCCAAGGACTCATCATGAACTGTCAGATATAGAGTTAAAGGAACCTTAGGGACAGGAGGTACCAGTATTGGGGGTTGTACCAAGTATTCCTTGATCTTCTCAAACGCTTGTTGACATTCTGCATCCCATTTCACTTTTGCGCCTTTCTTCAGAAGCTTGAAAAAGAGTTTCGCCGTTTCTGATAGCTGCAATATGAATCTGGATATATAATTCAATCTTCCAAGTAGACCCCTCACCTCTTTAACAGTGGAAGGAGTCCCTATTTCCCATATAGCTTTGATCTTGGAGGGGTCGACTCGATACCACGATCGCTTACAATAAATCCAAGCGGTTTTCCGGATCTAGCGTCAAATACGCATTTCGCGGGGTTCAACTTGAGCTTATACTTTCTTAATCGATCAAATAATTTCCTCAGCACTTGAACATGATCTTCTCCAGGTCCGGACTTGGCGATCATATCATCCACATAGACCTCCATCTCCTCATGTATCATATCATGAAAAAGGGTTACCATAACCCTCTGATATGTTGCCCCTGCGTTTTTTAGTCCGAAGGGCATGGCATTATAAAAGAAGATCCCCCATTGTGTAGTGAACGAGGTTTTAATCTTATCTTCTTCTTTCAACATGATCTGGTTGTACCCTGAAAATCCATTCATGAAGGAGAATAGTTCAAAACCCGCAGTGCTATCGATGAGCACATCAATGTGCGGTAGGGGAAAATCATCTTTCGGACTGGCTTTGTTCAAGTCCCGATAATCCATGCATATTCTGATTCTTCCATCCTTCTTCTTAACCGGTACGATGTTGGCGGCCCAATCAGCATATGGGATAGCCTCGATAAATCCAACTTTAAGGAGCTTCATCACCTCCTCTTTGATCTTATCTGCCAATTCGGGGTTCATTCTTCTAGATGGCTGATTAACTGGTGTGCAAGCAGGATTAGTGGGCAGAGCATGCTCCACTATTTCACGGTCTAAACCTGGCATGTCAGCATATGACCAGGCGAAAATATCTTGATATTCTTTGAGCAATACCGTCATTCTTAAAACATCTGCTGTAGATAAGTGTCCTCCCACTTTCACTTCTTTGACGCAAGTAGAGTCTCCCGGATTAATAGTGATAGGTTCTTCGAAGATAGGTGGCTTGGATTCTTCAAAACAATCCCATTCCCTCTTGATATCGCTCACATCAGCCTCTTCTATATCTATTTCATATGCATAATCATCGAGCTGATCCGAGTAACATATTAACCTGTTATGCATGGGTGGGATGACATGCCCGAAATGCATCATGAAAGGTTAGTATTCAAAGATGACAAAATTAAAAAATGCATGTTTTTTTTTTTTAACATGAAAACACTTTTTGAAGAGGAAAAAGAAAGAGAACTAGTCCACAATCTTTCGGACATCCTTGTTCTCAAAAAGCCATTTGTAAAACTCAAGATCATATGGCGAATCAGGCCTCAAGCTTCACGGTATAAGCAATTGTCATCCTCGAACCAATTCGTTGTTCCACATGTCTGTAATAAAACTTGAGATGACTTTCATTCATAGATGCAACTAAAAGGAATACAGGATCGCACTTCTTGGATCACAGCATGAGACCCAAAGGGTGCTAAAACAACGAAAATCTTTAAAAACAAATGCAGTAATAAAAATGCATTAAAAGGTAAAGTTTAGAAAGAGCCTTTTACTCCGGGGTGGGGAAATCATCTTCCAGCCACTCAATGATCACGTGCACCCGGTTATCCAGGAACGGGTTGAACAAGTCCGGCTCTGCATCTTCAGAAACATCCTCATCTTCCAGCCACTTTCCTCTTTTGGAGAACACCTCAAATAAGGGGTTTAGGAACATCTTCCCTCTAGCTTTCCATGCATCGGTGCCTACAAAATGGCCATCTCGATGTCCACGGCGTCCACGGTCTCCATAACACTTGTTTCGACCTCAGCCTAGACCCGTATCATTCTTCACTATTCCATTATAACCCGGACCGATCTTGTGGTCATTCGAGCTCAAATTCAAAGGGTTAAGGATTCCCCGACCGTGCTTCCCTAATCCGGCTCCCGGAATAAAACCATTTGAAAGTAGCACCTTTCCTGCCATAGTCGCAGGTTTTGAAAGCTTCGGTGTAGCTATTTTTGTATCTGAAGTATGATAACTCAGCTCTTCCTCATTTGAGGGTTCGATGTATGGGACCATCCCTTTTAAAGAAGCCCGATGCCCCATTTCGCCATGGACGGTGATCAGCTGGCCCTTGACTACAAATTTTACCTTTTGATGCAAGGAGAAAGGTACCGCCCCAGACACGTGAATCCACGGTCTTCCAAGAAGCAAGGTAAAGGCACTAGGAATGTCCCGCACTTGAAACGGTACAGAGAAGGTCACCGGTCCAATAGAGATGTCCAGCTCAATTTCTCCCACTACATTCTTAGAGACTTCGTCAAATGACCGGATAGTGGCCTTGGATGTCTTCACGAAATCTTCGTTTATCTCCAAGCTTCTCAAAGTGCTCAGAGGACAGAGCCATTGTCGATTAGAACGTGGAGAACCTCCTTCCCGTGGCATCTCACGGCAATATAAAGGGCTTTATTATGCACACGCCCTTCCCTTGGGAAATCTTCATCCGAGAAGGATATCCGGTCTTTCGGGAGGATAGCTCCCACAAAGTCTCCGAGCTGAACTTCGTTACATCCAATACTTTCGGGAGGACATTCTTGTGCTTTTCTGAATTCTTGAAGAGATCTAACAAAGAAATCTGTGTCGGCATTTTTCACGGTTGGTCGACGACCTCATATTTACTGGTTCTCACGACCGATTACAACTTCTCAACTTCCTCCGCAGTTGGGACTTTTTTTTTTGGGAATCCGCCTCTCTTGGTGGATAACATCTTCCCGACCTCATTATAGCATCAATCTCGCCCGTTCCATAGTCCCAATGAACCGCCTTCGAGTTATATTCCTCCACAGGCGGTAACTTAATCTTTATTGGTCTGATTTCCTCCGGTGGTGATTCGGACGTTGACGGTTTTTCCGAGGCGGATGCTTCCCAATTATCCACCTTATTCAGATCAATAACAAAGCGAATCGGAGTATCTACTATTCCGATCATCTCATCTTCATGGACATCATCGGGATTATGTTCTGGACATGGCCTTACCGGCGTGACGTTTTCTTCATCCGGACGCCTTTGCCTTTCCTTTCTGACTCTCGGGATAATTCTCTCAATCCTCATGCCAATTTCCACCGGATGTTGAAATGAAGAATACGTGTATGCATACATGCGGTCAAAATGTTCCACCGGAAGCGACTTAAGCACGAACGCCAGCATCTCCCTTTCTGACGGCGGCGGTTGCACCATCGCAGCATGTTTCTTCCATCTCCTAGCGAAGAGTTCAAAACTCTCATCTTTCCCTTTTCTGATGTTCAACAAATTAGCTTTAGTGAAGTACCCTCTGATTCCGGCTTCCAAGTGCCGTATAAAGTGCTCTGATAAATCCTCCCAACTCGGGACCCAGTCCAGATCGATTGATTAGAACCACACTAGGGCGGGGCCCACCAAACTATGTCCAAAATTCCGGATCAGCGTTTCGTCATCTTCATGATGGCCAACCATTTGGCGGAGATAATATGAGATATGCGCCGAAGGACACCCAGCGCCATTATACTTTGTGCGGAAGGTCACTCTCGGGTTCATGCCTTGGGGTGGAACATTTCTTGCTTGAGTGAGTGGCGTAACCAGTTCTTTCAACTCATCCATCTTCCTTGATACATCCTTCCCTTGCTCTTGCAGTAGAGCGATCTTTCGGTTTTGCATCTCTACGGCTCGTCATATCTCCAAAATCTGCATATTCTCTTCTACGGTTGTGGTGTTATTCTTAGTCACCAACCGAGATAATTCTACCACCAACGTCGTCAAATGACGTATGTGAGTTTCCAGATTAGAAAGTCGTACGTTGGACTCCTGATTCACCTGTTCATTTGTCGCGACCCTCCGGAAATTTCTTTCCGGGGTGGAATAGGGCTAACGAGCCGATCCCTCCTTTTATAGACATTTACTTTTTTTGGGGATCGCGGGTCTCTCCCAAGACCCATTACTCGAATCGCGATGTCGGGTAAAATTTTTCAAATATCGAAATTGACCTTGTGTGGTCGGGTGGCATGTGCGATGTGTACATGCAATTTTGGAGTCGCCACCGATCGATTTATTGGAAGGTACGATCGGAAAACCTTACCGAGCGGTCGGGAGAAACCGTTCGGTTCCGCGAAAACCAGAGATTTTGGGTCCGGGGACTTGGTTACGCCAAATTTCATGTTTGACGCCCTTTCGGTTACCGATGTTGATTGTCTTTCTAACCTAAAATTTCATACAGATGCGATATCGGGTGAGGTAGGCCCTAACGGTTCTAAGTTTTCATGCGGATGGGAATTTTCTATCCTAATCAATCACAATCAGAAAAATTAATGCGTAATCAAAATCATTACAATCGATCAAATCAATCAATCAAGGTTTGATATGTCTAAAATGGCCCTATCGGCCCACACAAAAATCAATTTTGGGTATCGGGGTGATTTGGTAAAAATTTGGGGCGGAAGGCCCGGAAGGGTAGAATGGTCATTTTTGGGAGTTCGGGACCCAAAAATCACAAAATTAGGGTCGGGCCAGTTGAATGTGGCCATTTCCCATTTTTTGTGATTTTATGGAATTTTTCTAATTTTTTCTATTTTTTGGAATTTTCATTTATTTTTCAAAAATATTGGAAATTTTCCGGATCGAAATTAATCAACCCTCGTAGTCTCAAAAATTTTCGATCCAGACTTTATGAGTCCCGAATCGATTTACAAATTTTTAGAAATTTTTTATGAAAATCTGGGAATTTTTATGAATTTTCTAAGTATTTTTACAATTTTTTTGGATTTTTGGAAATTTCTTTTTATTTTTTATTATTTTTTATTAAAGAACCGGACCGGGTCAACCGGTCAACGGCCGGTCAACCCGGTCAGACCCGACTCGGACATGCCCGCGACACCAAAACGACACCGTTCCTATTTTCTAATAATTTTTTTTTTTTGATTTTCTAATACTAAATCCTAATATTCGAATATACACAAAAATGATGGACTAATTTGAGATCAATTCTAGATTTAATCTCAGCCGTTTGCACATCTAGGAACAAAACGACGTCGCCTTTACCTATATCCCTAAAACGACGCCGCATGCCTTAACCAAACGGACGGTCGGGATCTAACCTAGATCTAATCTAAGCCGTTCGTTCTATCTCTGCTAAAACGACGGATCAACTAAATGCATGGACGGTCACGATCTAACCTAGACTCAATCTGGACCGTCCATTCCTTCCAAGGCTAAAACGACGACGTTCACCTAAGCTAATGGATGGACGGTCAGGATTAAACCCTAGACTCGATCTCGACCATTCAACCTTCAAATGCCCAGAACGACGCCGTTCATTCCTAAGCTAAACGGCAACGTTTTTGATTTCTTTTATTTTCTAACTAATATACCTAATATCCGGAATTACAAAATAAAGATCCAACGGCCGAGAATCAAACTACCCTATTTATCTCAGCCGTTGGATCGGATCTGAGTCAGCCCGCTCGCGCCAACGGCCGAGCCGACTCGATCCCGGGTGGACCTATCACGAGCGACACATAGGCCCTTTGACCGGTTGACTCGCCACGTCGACATCGTCGTCTTCCTTGAGACGACACCGAACGGACGACCGAGGTTTCCCGGCGAGATCCGACGGTGAAACCTCGGCCGATTGACCCCAAACCAACGCCAAATTACTCATATCAACCTCCGGATCAACATACTCAAATATCGGACAAGTTCAACGGCTGAATCGTAAGAATCGAACTAATCACGATCACGGCAAGACAGATTTCAATCAAACAATATAGAGCATAACAACGCAATTCGAGCTTCGGAAACGCTTAGCTTAGGTCGGGAATACTTACCTCGGGCTCGGATCGAGCCCGGAGTTGCCGGATTCGCTTGGCCGAAGTCCGGCCAGGCCGCGTATGGTTGAAGGTTCGACTCGACGTAATAGGGAGAGATCAATGCGGAATAACAATGCGAACGTGATTAGAAGTGATCGAGGAACAAAAGGCACAAATCAATTTAAGAAATCATGCACGAGGAAGTGATATGCCATAGTTGCACAGTAAGGAAACTAGAAGCTCGACTCACCGATTCCGGAGCTCGAAACTTGACCGAGCTGTCGCGATCGAATCCCGGAGCCTAGACGAAGCTTCTGGACGTGATTTCAAGCCTTGATTCGCTCTGGATTGGCCCGGCCAAGAGCTCACGATCGAGCTCGAGTTCTCGACCGAGCGAGCGGGAGAACGAGCTCTCTCTCGTTTTCTCTCTCTCTCTCTAGCTCTCTCAACAACTTGCGAACAGAATGAGCCCCCTCCCCTTTCTAGAATCCTCTCTTGGCTATTTATACTCGGATTTCAAAATGGGCGCGCGCGGGTGAAGCTTGGCCGAGGCCCTCACGTGCCATTCACACGAGTCTAGGCTCGCCGGACGGTGACGGAATCGTTAGGATTCCGTCCCAGTCCGTTAAACACGCCGTCGAGCTAAAATGAGCACATATTTACACGATTTGGCACTATGTTGACTTTTTGCTCCACCGTGCCTTTGACCAGCTATTCCGGCCACCTCCGGCGGCCATTGACCGGGCCGCCGGTGGCGATTGACTGAGCATGACCTGCACACGCAAACCCCCACACCAATTAGCTTAATCATACACGAATTGGCCTTCAATTTGGCCATTGAAATTGACCATCCAAACCTGCAAATCGCGCGAGTCGTCTGAGGAAGACGACACTGTTTGGACCGGTTCGACCGGCGGTCAGACCGGTCCGAACCGGTTCGAACAGTGTTCTTTGCAAAATTTTCAAAATTAGTTGAAATTGAGTGGGGATTTTTGCAATTAAACTTCAAAATTGGACTTAGGGGCCTGAATCCTATATAAAAATGTGATTTTGCCCAAAATTTCATGTCAATTTCAACAAAAACCCCAAATTTTCGTAAATGCCCAAATTAGGGAAATGTTCAATTGAGTGTCAATTTGATAAAATTGGACCATGAGACCTATGCCAATCAATTTGAAATGTATGAAAATATAGGGTAACAGTTCAATTTTACCAAGATAGTCCCTCAATTAAAAGTAATTTCGAAAATTGGCCAATTGAGGGACTAAATTGCAAATAATTTGGGGATTTGGACTAATTCGTGCAATTGGCGCAATTATGTGTGCAATTGATCAAATTGAAGTTCAAAGGGACCACAATTGAATGTCTAGACTCCAAATGTGCAAAAATTGCAAATAAAAAGACTCAATTGGTATTTTTTATGAAAATTCAACCTTAGGCATTGTGAAGAAACACCTAAAATTGAACTCAATTTTTGATTTTTCTTGAGGTCAATACTAAAAGGGAATTAAAAGAAAAAAACATTGAACATTTTTGTGTATTTTTGTGTAACATTCTGAATTCCGACCCCATTTCGAAGTTTATGAATAAAATGAGCATTGATACGTTTCAGTAATCTCACTCGGAATTGATCACTCTAGAGACGACCGACCGAAGGGGAATGGCTAAATAGGATAGTACGCAGACTAAAGAACTCGGCCGCGGACTAGTATCCCGACCATAAGGATCGCGAGGGTACGTTCTAGACCATGTAGGTCGATCTAGGATTAGTATCGGAACAAACCGCTAGCGTCGTGCAAATGGACCGCGGGTGATTCCGCTATGCCATAGCATGATTTGTGGATAACCCCGAACCGATTCCTAACGATCGCGTCCCGCTAGGACCGATAGTTTCCCTCGCGATAACATGACAACCAGGATCGCCGTGGTCCGAATAATTCTTAAACGTGATAAAAATCACGGGTCGATACACGTAGCTCCCGAGAGCCGCCCGTCGCCCGAGATGCACCTGAAACCCCGATGGGCAAATTTTTAGCGCGAAGTGAACTTCGAAATCGACGGCCGGGTATTTGAGAATTCCATTGCAAATAAATTGGACGTCGCCTCACCAGAGTTAATAAGGATTTTATATCGCAGTATGAGTCGAGAAAAGTGGAGATCAAATCGCGAGCGAAGTGCACCCGGTCCCGAATTTCGTTCAGCATTTTGAGAAACCGCGAAGGAAAATTTTGGCCACTTCACCATCCCATCACATCAGCCAAAATTATCAAAGAAATGGAAAAGAAAAATGCTCTTGAAGTGCCCAAGTCCCAAGGCTCATTAAAACCCCAATTTCCCCAAAAACCCCATACCTAACAACACTATTCATGTCATATACCAACCCCCACTATCTTGTCACTCTTGAATGAGGACTAGTCACTCAAATCACTCTCTCTCTCTTCTCTTGTGGGCTGATGCAATCTCTCCCTCTCACTCCCATTCTCATTTTCACTCAAGTTCACTCTCAAACTCTCTCAAGTTCTCTCATCTCTCTCCCTCTTGGCACCTCCCATTTCCGGCGACCCCGAAGTGCTACAACCGACCAGCCACCACCTTGCCATCGTTCAGCCACGACTTTCCGAGCATCTCGCCGCCGATCAGCCACCGATCAGCTGCCGTTTGGCCGCGAGGTTGCCGGGAGCTTGAGGGGTGATTTTGGGCTCATTTGGAGGAGTTTCAAGCTCAAACTCAAGTAAGCAACTCCCTAATCCTTGAGTAGGCTAATGGGTTACTAATGAGCATGTTTAGGGCTTGATTTAGTGAAATTTTGGGCGTCGGGTTACTGTTCACAGTAGGGATCCGAAAATGAAATAAGTGCTTGGATGGTTTTAGGAGTTGGATATGTGATCTTTTATGCTAGAAATGGATGCTTGGGCCTAATTAGAGGTTAATAAGCATGGAAATAGGACTTCGGGTTATTGTTCATCGAAGCCGTGCACTGTTCATCGCGACGGGGTACTGTTCATTCGCGTCGGGGTACTGTTCATGGCAGAATTGAAAGTGAGAAAGACGTTTGGATGATTTTAGAGACTTGATTGGAGGTCCTAAGTGGTTTGAGATTTGATTGGGGGTGTTAGGACTGATCTATATTGCATCTAGGGATCAAGGGATTAGTTTGTGGCTTAAATACGTGACTAAATGTCATTTGGAGCAATGTTGGTCATGAGTGAATCTAATGCTATGATATTGCCTTGAGAGTCCGATTATGCGACTAGAGCTAATGCATGTGTAATGCTATGTTGTGATGTCGATTGGGCCTTATTACTATTCGGCCATGGCGTGATGAGTTGAGAAATTATTAATTGAATCGGTGATGTGCCCTAGTGCATTTGGCCATGTGATGAGTGGTGCGAGTCAATTATTAAGAATTGGGCTTGATTCTGCGTGTACTCGATCATGAAATCTTGTTTATGTGAATCGATTGAATTGTGGGCATGGAATGCGATTTGCATGATTTGTGGATGAAAATGTTATGAATACCCTGATGCGCCTATAAGACGCGGGGAGTGTACTTGAATACCCTGATGCGCCTATATGACGGGGATGGTGTTTATGAATACCCCGATGCGCCTATAAGACGCGGGGAAATGTATTGGTAAATGTGATGGTGAGATGAATACCCTGAGGCGCCTATATGACGCGGGGAAGGTGATACGATTACCCCGAGGCGCCTATATGACGCGGGGAGTGTGATTTTGAATAGTCCGAAATGATAATTGCGGACCTGATTGCTGGAATTGATCCCCTTGAATTTATTGCCATGCATTGTGATTGAATTGTTGATAAGTGCCTAAGTACGAAGCTTGTTACTATAGATTTGGTGGAATATTGATTTGAAGTGTGCATGGTGTCAATTCTCTTTAATTGATAATTTCGAGGTTATTATTACTACTAGTGGTATGTTGGGTTTTGGTCTTAATAGAGTTGGCTTGGAGGTACTGTTATCCCGAGCGAGGCTTAGGGGTTAGCTTATTGAGATTTATTATCATAGTTGTATCCCAAAACCTTTTCGGACCCCCGACCCTGAAAATGTCGCCGCCGCTTTTGGGATACCGAGACGAATGGACCGTATAGTGACCAAATATGTGATAGGCGATGGTAGGGTGTACTATAGGCACTATAACACCGATTCGATGGAGGAGGAGGACGCTGAAGAGCCAATGGAGTCCGACCCGGAAGATGTGCCACCACCGGCAGATGTCGCGGATCGAAGACCGGAGTAGGGCCCCTTACTTTTTGGTACATCCCGATGGATGGATGTGGTCTCGTAGAACGCCTACCCTTAGTTGTCATATATTTTGTGGGAACCCTATTTACCCAAGCTGATTGTCTCCCTTGTATCCTCATGTATTTTGTCCTTATGCGTTGTAAGAACGATCGTCTCTTTATGTTATGAAAAATCTCTCGTCTTCTAAAGTCATTCTGTTTAATTCTACCATTTGGGTGTTGCATCGCTTCCGCATGTGCATATTGCATCGCGTTCAAATTTATTGTCTTGTCGATCCTGGAAGATATATAGCGAGTGAGGGATGTTAGCGTGCCAAAAAGGACACGGGGCGTGACATCCCCGTTGAAGTGGTATCAGAGCAAGGTCGGCTCGATCCAAGTTGATTGAGGTTTGGAGTAATAAGGAGTGATGGCTTTGGAATGATTGGGTAGTGAGACCTTAGGGATTCGCTAGAGTTAGGCACGAAATGCATGACATATGAATTGGTGCTTGTGATCGGCATATTGGATTGGCATCACCTTTGGTGACTATAAGACTATGGGAGCTTCGTACTTGGCACTGAATGTTGTGGCTTGGTATGCTATTTATTGGACAAGTGAATGATTGTTGTGATCTTGCTGAGTTGCAGATGCGTCTAGACTCGAGGTATGAACCTGAACCCTCGATTGTGAGCCTCTTGGCTGTTTGGTTGCGTGCCCGTGAGTTATTTTTCTTGTTGTGGCTGTCACCATGAGTTGTGACCTAGGCTTATTAGACTAGTCGATAACTTAGGTCTCTAACTCCCGAGTGGGGTTGTGGGTGGTTCGGGTGTTGTGAGAATTAACTAAGATGAGCAACGGAACTAGAGGAACAAGGGGAGCTTCTAGCTCGAGGGCACCTGCGGTAGAGGATCCGAGAGTTGATGGAGTCCTTAGGGCCCTAGAAGAGATTGGTAACTTGATGGGTAGGCGAGGCTCAAGAGAGGGCTGCTGCCGTTGCTCAAGCCGCCGAGGCTGCTGTGGCTGCTTGCCAATCGGCAAATGGAAATAATGGATTAAATGGGAATGGTCACGGAGGAGGAAATGGGAATATGAATCGTCCGATGAGCCAACCGGTAGAACATTTCCTAAAGTTGAAACCGGCTCGGTTTGACGGCGCCGGAGACCCGGGAGGTGGCACCTCGATGGATCGAAAAGCTAGAGAAAGCCTTTGAAGTTTTGGGGTGCACGGAAGAAGAGAAAGTAACCCTAGCGGTTTACCAACCGGAAGGTACCGCTGATGATTGGTGGAAGGCCACCGGAGGAGGAATCTTTCCTGAAGGCACCGCTCCGAATTGGACTGCCTTCACCGAGGCGTTTAACGGGAAGTATTTTTCGGAGACCGCACAAGAGCGGAAAGCGATAGAGTTCCAACGGCTTCGCAAGAACCAGCTGACGATCGATCAGTACGAAGCCGAATTTTCAAGGTTGTCGAGATATGCACCGAGAATGGTTGAAAATCCGATAGACAAGGCACGGAGATTTCGAGATGGACTAAGGCCTGACCTTCGTAGCCAGATGATAGCACCGAACTTGAGGACCTACAATGAGATGTACGAGCGAGGCCGGATGATTGAAAGGGATATGAAAGAACGGGCTGCCGCATCTGGATCGCGGTTTGCTTCTATTAGAGACAACCGTCGGTTTGGCAAAAGGCCAATGATGGGTAACAGACGTTTCGTCCCTCCGGTCAGGAAAAATATTGGGAAACCTGTTCATCGGTCCAATCCCAGGCGCCGCCTGTGCGGAAGGAAACATGGAAACGGACCTTGCCCGAGTAGGGACGGGTGTCACGCCCGTGTCCTTTTTGGCACGCTAACATCCCTCACTCGCTATATATCTTCCAGGATCGACAAGACAATAAATTTGAACGCGATGCAATATGCACATGCGGAAGCGATGCAACACCCAAAACAATGAAATTAAACAGAATGACTTTAGAAGACGAGAGATTTTTCATACCATAAAGAGACGATCGTTCTTACAACGCATAGGGACAAAATACATGAGGATACGAGGGAGACAGTCAGCTTGGGTAAATAGGGTTCCCACAAAATATATGACAACTAAGGGTAGGCGTTCTACGAGACCACATCCATCCATCGGGATGTACCAAAAAGTAAGGGGCCCTACTGCGGCCTTGATCCCGCGACATCGCCGGTGGTGGCACATCTTCCGGGTCGGACTCCATTGGCTCTTCAGCGTCCTCCTCCTCCATCGAATCGGTGTTATAGTGCCTATAGTACACCCTACCGTCACCTATCACATATTTGGTCACTATGCGGTCCATTCATCTCGGTATCCCAAAAGCGGCGGCGACATCTTCGGGGTCGGGGGTCCGAAAAGGTTTTGGGATACAACTATGAGAATAAATCTCAATAAGCTAACCCCTAAGCCTCGCTCGGGATAACAGTACCTCCAAGCCAACTCTATTAAGACCAAAACCCAACATACCACTAGTAGTAATAATAACCTCGAAATTATCAATTAAAGAGAATTGACACCATGCACACTTCAAATCAATATTCCACCAAAACTATGGTAACAAGCTTCGTACTTAGGCACTTATCAACAATTCAATCACAATGCATGGCAATAAATTCAAGGGGATCAATTCCAGCAATCAGGTCCGCAATTATCATTTCGGACCATTCAAAATCACACTCCCCGCGTCATATAGGCGCCTCGGGGTAATCGTATCACCTTCCCCGCGTCATATAGGCGCCTCAGGGTATTCATCTCACCATCACATTTACCAATGCATTTCCCCGCGTCTTATAGGCGCATCAGGGTATTCATAAACACCATCCCCGCGTCATATAGGCGCATCGGGGTATTCAAGTACACTCCTCGCGTCTTATAGGCGCATCGGGGTATTCATAACATTTTCATCCACAAATCATGCAAATCGCATTCCATGCCCACAATTCAATCGATTCACATAAACAAGATTTCATGATCGAGTACACGCAGAATCAAGCCCAATTCTTAATAATTGACTCGCACCACTCATCACATGGCCAAATGCACTAGGGCACATCACCGATTCAATTAATAATTTCTCAACTCATCACGCCATGGCCGAATAGTAATAAGGCCCAATCGACATCACAACATAGCATTACACATGCATTAGCTCTAGTCGCATAATCGGACTCTCAAGGCAATATCATAGCATTAGATTCACTCATGACCAACATTGCTCCAAATGACATTTAGTCACGTATTTAAGCCACAAACTAATCCCTTGATCCCTAGATGCAATATAGATCAGTCCTAACACCCCCAATCAAATCTCAAACCACTTAGGACCTCCAATCAAGTCTCTAAAATCATCCAAACGTCTTTCTCACTTTCAATTCTGCCATGAACAGTACCCCGACGCGAATGAACAGTACCCCGTCGCGATGACAGTGCACGGCTTCGATGAACAATAACCCGAAGTCCTATTTCCATGCTTATTAACCTCTAATTAGGCCCAAGCATCCATTTCTAGCATAAAAGATCACATATCCAACTCCTAAAACCATCCAAGCACTTATTTCATTTTCGGATCCCTACTGTGAACAGTAACCCGACGCCCAAAATTTCACTAAATCAAGCCCTAAACATGCTCATTAGTAACCCATTAGCCTACTCAAGGATTAGGGAGTTGCTTACTTGAGTTTGAGCTTGAAACTCCTCCAAATGAGCCCAAAATCACCCCTCAAGCTCCCGGCAACCTCGCGGCCAAACGGCAGCTGATCGGTGGCTGATCGGCGGCGAGATGCTCGGAAAGTCGTGGCTGAACGATGGCAAGGTGGTGGCTGGTCGGTTGTAGCACTTCGGGGTCGCCGGAAATGGGAGGTGCCAAGAGGGAGAGAGATGAGAGAACTTGAGAGAGTTTGAGAGTGAACTTGAGTGAAAATGAGAATGGGAGTGAGAGGGAGAGATTGCATCAGCCCACAAGAGAAGAGAGAGAGAGTGATTTGAGTGACTAGTCCTCATTCAAGAGTGACAAGATAGTGGGGGTTGGTATATGACATGAATAGTGTTGTTAGGTATGGGGTTTTTGGGGAAATTGGGGTTTTAATGAGCCTTGGGACTCGGGCACTTCAAGAGCATTTTTCTTTTCCATTTCTTTGATAATTTTGGCTGATGTGATGGGATGGTGGAGTGGCCAAAATTTTCCTTCGCGGTTTCTCAAAATGCTGAACGAAATTCGGGACCGGGTGCACTTCTCGCTTCGCGATTTGATCTCCACTTTTTCGACTCATACTTGCGATATAAAATCCTTATTAACTCTGGTGAGGTGACGTCCAATTTATTTGCAATGGAATTCTCAAATACCCGCCGTCGATTTCGAAGTTCACTTCGCGCTAAAAATTAGCCCATCGGGGTTTCAGGTGCATCTCGGATCGACGGGCGGCTCTCGGGAGCTACGTGTATCGACCCGTGATTTTTATCACGTAAATGAATGCTAGTTAAAATGTCAAGGTGATCACCAAAATTCACCCCTCTTTTGAAAATATGGCCATTCTTAAAGAGCCCACCTTAAGCCAAGATACAACCTGTCACCAAAACTTTTCTCGATCTAAGAGGTGTTTCGGAGTTGATGCAAGAAATCATACGAGGAAGCTACCGCTTAAAGAGGTAAGTACAATCTGTCTTATCATGACTTCGTGGTTCTTGACTTGTAGACCCGAAGAAGCTATTTGGGATCAAAATTCATTTCTAAGCCTCAAAATAAATATCCTTTGATGAGCCTTTGACCTGGCTCGAATTACGGTCCCTTTTAGATGCCTTCTTTGATTAGTCGGATTGTATGCATCTCGAATGATCCCGAAACCTCGAGGTTAGGTTTCCTGTGAGCGGATTTGAATATTAAGAAAAGCCTTCCCAAATGGTGAGAGGCCCTCTTGGATGAAGGAAAACTCTTTTGAAAAACTTTTAAAACAATCTTTTTGTAGAACACTCGGGATGTGTCACTCAAAGTCCATCCCCCAGTGAAAATTTGAACTTGTGATTGGACACATTTCCTTCGCAAATATTTTTGAAAATTTGTCTGGAATTCTTAAATTTCTCCCAAGAACTTAAAGTTGTCATACTAATGATGTTTGATTGAACTTTCTGCGGGTTCCCTGGTAACCCCAAATCCTCGGAAAAGTTGCATTTTAAAATTTGATTAACTTGGATTCTCTGCGGGTCTTTTGGCATCCCCGGGTCCTTAGATTCTCAACTTTGAAATTTTGAAATAGGGTTTGAGCTACGTAGGTACACTAGTCAACCTAGGTCCTCGGATGGCACCCTCTCCGGACGGTGAGTAGCCTGGAGAGACGAAAACCGATCTCGCTTATTTGAAAATTTGAAATAGAGTTTGAGCTCGTAGGTACACTAGTCAACCTAGGTCCTCGGATGGCACCCTCTCGGACGGTGAGTAGGCTGGAGAGACGAAAACCGATCCGCTTATTTGAAAATTTGAAATAGGGTTTGAGCTGCGTAGGTACACTAGTCAACCTAGGTCCTCGGATGGCACCCTCTCGGACGGTGAGTAGCTGGAGAGACGAAAACCGATCTGCTTATTTGAAAATTTGAAATAGGGTTTGAGCTACGTAGGTACACTAGTCAACCTAGGTCCTCAGATGGCACCCTCTCGGACGGTGAGTAGCTGGAGAGACGAAAACCAATCTGCTTATTTGAAAATTTGAAATAGGGTTTGAGCTCTGTAGGTACACTAGTCAACCTAGGTCCTCGGATGGCACCCTCTCGGACGGTGAGTAGTTGGAGAGACGAAAGCCGATCTCGCTTATTTGAAAATTTGAAATAGGGTTTGAGCTCGTAGGTACACTAGTCAACCTAGGTCCTCGGATGGCACCCTCTCGGACGGTGAGTAGCTGGAGAGACGAAAGCCGATCTCGCTTATTTGAAAATTTGAAATAGGGTTTGAGCTGCGTAGGTACACTAGTCAACCTAGGTCCTCGAGATGGCACCCTCTCGCACGGTGAGTAAGTCTGGAGAGACGAAAACCGATCTGCTTATTTGAAAATTTGAAATAGGGTTTGAGCTGCGTAGGTACACTAGTCAACCTAGGTCCTCGGATGGCACCCTCTCAGACGGTGAGTAGCTGGAGAGACGAAAGCCGATCTGCTTATTTGAAAATTTGAAATAGGGTTTGAGCTCTGTAGGTACACTAGTCAACCTAGGTCCTCGGATGGCACCCTCTCGGACGGTGAGTAGCTGGAGAGACGAAAGCCGATCTGCTTTTTTAGATGGTGAGTCCCCGCATGGAGGATAGCCAATCTCTTTTAAATAGGTGAAACTCCTTTGTTACAAGGGTGAACCTCCCCCTCGAACGGTGAGTAGTTGGAGAGACGAAAGCCGATATGCTTTTTAGATGGTGAGTCCCCGCATGGAGGATAGCCAATCTCTTTTAAATAGGTGAAACCCCTTTGTTATAAGGGTGAACCTCCCTCCTCGAACGGTGAGTATTTGGAGAGACGAAAGCCGATCCGCTTTTTAGATGGTGAGTCCCCGCATGGAGGATAGCCGATCTCTTTTAAATAGGTGAAACCCCTTTGTTACAAGGGTGAACCTCCCCTCTTAGGCGGTGAGTAGTTGGATAGATGAAAGCCGACCTGCTTTTTAGATGGTGAGTCCCCGCATGGAGGATAGCCAATCTCTTTTAAATAGGTGAAACCCCTTTGTTACAAGGGTGAACCTCCCATTCCAGACGGTGAGTAACTTCCTAGATGAAAGCCGATCTGCCCCTTTTTTTTTAAAAATGTTGAGTCCCCAGTGGATAGTCGAACCCATTTTGAATAGGTGAAACCCCTTTGTTACAAGGGTGAACCTCCCTCCTAAGTCTTCAAATCACCACTCGACACCAGACGAACGCCGACCATTGCAAATCTCGCCGTTCATCCAAAGGTAATTCCATACACTGAATCTTTCAACCTCGGATCAACAAATCTCAAACCATATACGGGTGAGCCACGGGTAAGTTTCTCTTCTTATCTCTCTTTCATATAAATGAGCATGAACTGAAATAATTCCCCACGTAGTCTGAGCTTTAACGACAGAGGAAAAGTAATCGAATGTCAAGACTTATTTTCTTTAGATTTTTCCCCAGCAGAGTCGATTAAGGATCCAGGTGTCACCTTGTCTTTGAAAGCAACCTCTAACCGAGATTACTTTCAAAGAGGGGCAGCTATTGACACCTGAATTTTTAGTCTGTTTTCCTTTAGTTTTATTTTCCAAAATTCACCAAAAATTCAAAAAATTAAAAAATCAACATTGGAAGCCTTGGCCAAGCCTAAGGAACTAAGTTGGAACAAAAAATAATTTTTCATAATTTTCCTTCTTTTTTTTAATATTTTCGAAAATAGGAAAATACTTGAAAAATTCATAAAAAAATACTTTTCGAGGTCACAAAAATACACAAAAATGTTCAATATTTTTCTTTTAATTCCCTTTTAATATTGACCTCAAGAAAAATCAAAAATTTAGTTCAATTTTAGGTGTTCCTTCACAATGCCTAAGGTTGAATTTACAAAAAAATACCAATTGAGTCTTTTTATTTGCAATTTTTGCACATTTAGAGTCTAGACATTCAATTGCAGTCCCTTTGAACTTTTAAATTTGATCAATTGCACCCTCAATTGCACGAATTGCACGAATTAGACAAGGATCCCCAAATTTTTTGCAATTTAGTCCCTCAATTGGCCAATTTTTGAAATTACTTTTTATTGAGGGACTCTCATGGTAAAATTGATTTGTCACCCTATGTTTTCATACATTTAGAATTGATTGGCATAGATTTCATGATCCAATTTAATCAAATTGACACTCAATTGAACATTGCCCTAATTTGGGAATATTGAAAAATTTGGGGTTTTCATAGAAATTGATAAGAAATTTTGGGCAAAAACACATTTCTAGGTAATATCTAGGCCCCTGAATCCAATTTTGAAGTTTAATTGCAAGAATTCCTAGTCAATTTGGATTAATTTTGAAAATTGTGCAAGAATTACTTGCTGAACCGGTTCAGCCCGGTCTGACCGCCGGTCGGACCGGTCGAACCAGTCCAAAACAATACTTCATCTTCCCCAAATGAGAGGCACGATTTGCAGACTTGAGGGTCGAATTTCAACAACCAAATTGAGGTTCAATTCAGCCATAATCGGTCTAATTCATGTGGGGGTTTTGTGGTGCGGGTTAAGCCGCGCCGATTGAGACAAACGGCGTGACCAACGCTCGCCGGAGGAGCTCCGGCGAGCCGGTCAAAGCTCCGGCCAAACGAGAAAGTCAACCTTCGCGGAATTGGCCAAATTGAAGCTCAATTCGCGTACGCTGGAGTGTCAAACGGACTTGGACGGAACACTGTTCCGTCCCCGTCACCGCCCGGACTCAATTTGTATTTTTTATGCAAATTCAACCTTAGGCATTATGAAGGAACACCTAAAATTGAACTCAATTTTTTATATTTCATGAGGTCAATATGAGGAGTTAATTAAAAGAAAAAATATTGGATATTTTTGTGTATTTTTGCGACCTCAAAAAGTTTTTTTTATGAATTTTCTAATATTTTCCTATTTTTCGAAAATATTAAAAAATGTGAAACATATGAAAAATTATTTTTTGTTCAAAATTGGTTCCTTATGCTTGGCCAAGGCTTCCAATGTTGATTTTTTTAATTTTTTGATTTTTTTGTGAATTTTTAAGAAATTTTAGAAAATAAAATCAAAAGAAAATTGATTAAAAATCAAGTGTCAACAACAAGCGTTTGAAAAGATCAAGAAATATTTGGTACAACCTCCAGTATTGGTACCTCCTATCCCTAATGTTCCTTTAACTCTATATCGACAGGTTCATGATGAGTCCTTAGGAGCTTTATTAGCTCAAAATAACCCCAAGGATCGAAAGGAACGGGCCATATATTATCTGAGCAAAAGGTTCACAACATCTGAAGCTAAATACTCGTCGGTGGAAAGGACTTGCATAGCATTGGTTTGGGTTCTCCGCGATTGAGGCAAGTATACTTTGCATTATCATATCCAACTTGTCATTGAGAATGACCCCATCAAATATCTCCTGGAAAAACCAGCATTATTGGGAAAGATGGCCAAATGGCAAGTGCTTCTTTCGGAGTTTGACATTAAAACCTCTCCTAAAAAATCCGTCAAAGGAAGAGCAATTACTGACATGCTAGCTGAAAATCCTCCTAAAGACGTTTCAGAGCAAAACGAGAGAGGTCAAATCCAGAACATATCTGAAAACAAATGAACGATGTATTTTGACGGCGTAGTGAATCTCACTTTGGATCGTGCATCGGGCGTTTTAATATCCCCTAAAGATCAACATTATCCAGTTTCAGCCAAGTTGGTATTCCCATGCACCAATAATATTTTTGAATATGAAGCTCGCATACTGGGATTACAATTGGCCATTTCATTAAAAGTGAAGAAGCTAATGGTATATGGAGTTTCTATGCTCATCATCTTACAAACTCAAGGAGAGTGGAAGACAAAAGATCCCAAGCTTATCCCTTATCATAAATTCCTCGAAGAGTTTATCCAACATTTTGATGAGATCGCTTTCGAGTATCTACCAAGAACTCATAATCATTTTGCTGATGCTTTGGCCACATTATCAGCCATGTTACGAGTATAAGATGGCCTTGAGATAGAGCCATTGAGGATTGACATCCTTGATCAACCCGCATACCGCATGGTCATCGAAGAAGAACCCGATGAAGAACCGTGGTTTCATGATATCAAAAATTATCTGCTGAAGGGCGAATTCCCGCAAGGCGATCAACCGTAAGATAAGAAATATATCAGCAAGGTGGCATCAAAATTTTTTCCTCAGGGGCAGATTCTATACAAGAGATCTTTTGACTCGGTCCTTCCGAGGTGCGTAAACACCAAAGAAGCAAATCTCATTATGAAAGAGATCCATGAAGGTGAATGTGGGCCGCATATGAATGGTCACCTCCTCGCCAAGAAGATTATGAGACTCAGATATTCTTGGATGACTATCGAGTCAGATTGCAATCAACATGTGAGATCCTGTCATCAATGCCAAGTATACGGCGACAAGATAAATGCGCCGCCAACCGAACTACATCGGATGTCGGAACCTTGGCCATTTTCTATGTGGGGAATTAATATGATTGGCCCTATCAACCCAAAGGCCTCCAACGGACATCGTTTTATTCTGATGGCTATTGACTACTTCACCAAGTGGATTGAAGCTAGCTCATATGCCAATGTCACTGCGAACAGTGTGGCTAAATTTGTCAAACGGGATGTCATATCAAGGTACGGAGTTCCACGAGCTATCATTATCGACAATGGCTCTAATCTGAACAATAAGGTAGTCGATCACCTATTGGATCAATTTAAGATACGACACCTTAATTCTTCGCCTTACCGCCCACAAATGAATGGAGCCGTGGAAGCGGCAAACAAGAACATCAAGAAGATATTGGCCAAACTCGCTGAGAAATATCGAGGCCGGCACGAAAGGTTGCCATATGCTCTCATGGCCTATCGAACTTCGATTTGTACCTCAACTAGGGCAACTCCCTACTCTTTGGTATACGGTATGGAAGTAGTCCTACCAGTAGAAATGGAAATTCCCTTTTTAAGGGTCCTGTCTCGTGTAGAACTCACGGAGGATGAGTGGAACCGACAGAGACGCGAACGATTAAATCTGATTGATGAAAAACGATTGAAGGCTATCTGCCATGGTCAAAGCTACCAGAAGAAAGTAGCTAGGGCTTTTAATAAGAAGGTCAAGCCTAGAAATTTTGAAGCGGGGATGCTAGTTGTGAAGAAAATGCTCCCAAATGCTCAACACCCAGGAGGCAAGTTCATGCCAAATTATGAAGGCCCCTACGTGATTTAGAAAATCTTATCCGGGGGAGCTCTTATTCTTGTAAACATGGATGGAGAAGAATTGGCAAATCCAGTAAATGCAGACGCCGTGAAGAGATATTATCCTTGAAATAAAATCAAGCTTCAAAGCGATTGATGAACAGATCTGAGTCACATAAAATTTTGCATTCGCATGACATTTGCATACATGCATTTGCATATGTTTGTATTTTGCAGGTGAACTGGGAGTCATGAAGAACCGCTGAGAGCAATGGATCAAACAAAAAAGTCACTTTTGGGATTTAAAATTTTAAACATCTTTAATTGACCGATTCATTTTGTTTATGCAGTAAACAGGAATCAACATCCGAAGAAGACGGGAGGAAGTCGCTTCGGGATTTGAAATTTTGAACGTCTTTGAACCGATTGTTTCCTTTTATTTACGCAGGAGGGACAAGTCAACATTCGAAGAAGACAGGTTTGAGATTCTCCTCTTTTATAAAGTATGTTCATGCATTGTCATGTTTGAAATTAAAAAACTTGGATTTGTAAAGCCATAAGGCCCTTTCAAAGAAACATTCCTTTCAAGTTTCAGAAACATCTTTTGAATACACCTTTTTAATGAAAACTTTTGCGAATGATGAATTTTGATAAAAATGCCCCGAGTTTCTAAAAAAGGGTATGTTTTAAAAGCTTTTCAAGAGAGTGATCCTTTAGATGAAAAGAGGCAAACATTGTCCTCAATGTCACGCCCCGTGTCCTTCCGGCGCGCCAACATCCCTCATTCTCGCCTTATTTCTCCCGGGATCGACACGGCGATAAACTTAACGTAATGCGATATGCACATGCGGAAGCGATACAACACCCAACCAATGAAACTCAAGAGAATGACTTAAGAAACCAGAGATTCAATAATATAAAGGCACAACATCCATACAACATAGTAACATAGCAATACATCATAAGGGTTCGGGAGAGGGGTCGGTTACATCAAAAAGGGACGACCCAACTAGAAGCTACACCTAGCCTATAGGTGTCCAAAAGACCCACGATCGCCTAAACCTAAAGGTCGGGTCCACTGCCATCCGATGGATCCTCCGCCTCATGCTCTGACTCGGAATCCGGTGGCTCGTTGAACTCGTCCATCAATGCCTGTTCGGACTCGGTGGGCTCCTCCGACTCTGCATCGCCATCTGCAACTTCCACGGCTTGAGCTTCTTTTATCGGCTCCGGGTCGGACTCCATTGGCTCTTCGGCGTCCTCCTCCTCCATCGATTCGGTGTCCGGGTCCTCGACTTCTCCATTCCAGGGCAAACACTCGACGGGGTCCAACTCCATGGGGTCTCCTTGCTCGTCCTCATCGTAGGGCACGCCATAAATTTGAAGGGGTCCGCCCATTCCTTCTTCGGCTCCCTTAGTCCATGCCAAAAAGGTAAACTCCTCCCAAGCTCCACCTCCTACGTCTATCCACACAGTGCTAAGGTTCCTATAGTACACCCTACCATCACCTATTATATATTTCGTCACTATGCGATCGATCCGTCTCGGTATCCCAAAAAGCGGCGGCGGCATCTTCAGGGTCGATGGTCCGAAAAGTGGGTCCCACGAAGGGGTGAGATAAAAATCCCAGTAAGGTAGGTCTAAGCCAACCCTAGGTTACAGTACCTCTAAGCAGCCTAATATGTGACATACTATCGGACATCCACCGACGGACTAAATATGCAGGAATTATGAACATAAGCTAACACACTGAAACTTTCAATTCAATCATCGAACCTTCTACGATACATATCAACCACGCATGGCATCAACCTCGAGCAATTCAAACATTCAGGGCCGCGTCTCTACACCTCGGGCTCATAGCATAAGATCTCAACAAATAGGCCCGCGTAAAAACGCATTAGGCTATACGATATACGTATACATATATATGAATGAGCTCAATTCATGGACCCGCGTGATAATGCCTCAACTCGATCCGGCGTTTAACGCATCGGGACGGGCACAAACCCCGCGTTTAACGCATCGGGGTACAAAGTGCATACAGATATGTCATAGTATAATACGATCGCTCATAAACCCCGCGTATAACGCATCGGGGTATCATTGCACACAATCCACTAGGAAATTCCATTCACGACTTCATTGACATGACAATCCGATCGCATTATCAATCATGGGTCCACGCATCACAATTTTGACCAAACTCAATCATGACATATCCAAGGATCACACATACCATTAGAATGGTCATGGCATACCAGAATGCATAGAAACTCCACTTGGTTCAAGCAAATCACATGGAGTCCATTTAGTCCGAATTGAGTCTAATTTTTCTCGTCGCATTTTTGACACTCAATACCACATCCCACATGTTCATTGGACTACATAGGATCCCAACTCAGCAATTGCTCCATTGTCCCTCATTAAATTCGGCCATTACACACATCTCCACAAAAGAAGTCATTTCGAGCCCAAACACATCCAAACAAGAATCCCACATGCACAACCCATAACCACCACTTTAGACCCCTCTTCTACCCCCAAACTAACATAGAAACAAGCTCATTTCACTCACCAAAATTTCGGGTCTTAACCGAGCACTCCAAATTAGAACCGGTTTCTCCTCCAATCTCACACAATCAGCCTCTATTAGGTCCAAACTCACCATCTAACATGCTCTTTAGTACTTGCAAGCCTAAGGAAGGGTTAGAACCACTTACAAGTCCTTTTTGGCGAAGAAAACCCGGCAGATGAGCGGCGACCTCGCGTGACCGGATTTCAACCCAAGCTGTCCCCTTTGGTTCAAACAAGAGAGCAACACTTTTAGTCCATGAATCCTCCCAAAATCCACCAATGAACCTCACTTAGACTACTCTAGATGATTGTGGCAAGATTCTAGCTCCTTACCTTCAAATGAGGAGCAAAACCCCAAGAACAGCCCCTCTCTCTAACTTGCTGCACCGGCGTCCAAAGAGGGAGAGAGAGATGGTTCGGTGGTGGTGGTGGCTCACGGTGGTTCACGATCAAGAGGGGAGAAGAAGTGGTGGTGGTGACGGCGCTGGCTCCTCCTCGGCGTCACCGGAAGAGAGGGGTGAGAGGGAGAGAAATGAGAGAACTTGAGAGAGTGTTTTGAGTGAGAGTGAAAATGAAAGTGTGGGAGTGAGAGGGGGAGGTTGCTTCAGCCCATAAGAGAGGAGAGAGGGTGAGATTGAGTGATTTGAGATGACTCAACTTCAATCAAGAATGACTAGTGAGTGGGGTGGGTGAAGGACATGAATAGTGATGTTAGGTAATGGGATTTTTGGGGTTTTAATGAGTCTTGGAACTTGGACCTTTCAAGAGCACTTTTTCCTCTTCATTCTTTGATATAATTGGCTGAAGTGATGGGATGGTGAAGTGGCCAACATTTTCCTTCGCGGTTTCTCAAGATACCGAACGAAATTTGGTACCGGGGTGCGCTTCTTGCTTCGTGATTTGATCTCCACTTTTTCTGACTCATACTGCGATATAAAATCCTTATTAACTCTGGTGAGGCGACATCCAATTTATTTGCACTGGAATTCTCAAATACCCGGCCGCCGATTTCGAAGTTCACTTCGCGCTAAAAATTAGCCGATCGCGATTTCAGTGCATCTCGGAGCGACGGGCGGCTCTCGGGAGCTACGTGTATCGACACGTGATTTTTATCACGTTTAAGAATTATTCGGACCACGGCGATCCTGGTTGTCATGTAATCGCGAGGGAAACCGTCGGTCCTGGCGGGACGCGATCGTCAGGAATCGGTTCGGGGTCATCCGCAAATCATGCTATGGTATATAGCGGAATCACCCGCGGTCCATATGCACGACGCTAGCGGATTGTTTCGACGCTAATCTTAGATCGACCCGCATGGCCTAGAAGGTACCCTCGGCGATCCTTATGGTCGGGTTACTAGTCCGTAGCCGAGTTCTTTAGTCCGCGTACTATCCTATTTGGCCATTCCCCTTCGGTCGGTCGTCTCTAGAGTGATCAATTCCGAGTGAGATTACTGAAATGCATCAATGCTCATTTTATTCATAAACTTCGAAATGGGGTCGGAATTCAGAATGTTACACTCAAGCACGTCCCTAATACACTTGAGTGATGAGTGAGAGTGATAGAGCGGAAAAAGCTTAATCTCGGGGATGTAGGGATCATTTGCGGTGATTACATGGATTGAAATGATGAAAGGCATTTCCATTTCAAAATTATCCATACACAATTATATCCCTTGACAACCACTCTGAACTAAAAAGGGAGAATTTTCTAAATATAACCCTGTCAAGAACCACCCCACACTAGGGCATATTTGGAGGTTCATTGGATGATTCCTTGGAGAAAAGATCAAGGTAAGACTTTATTGTGCTAACCTGTATCAATCTTTTTGTGATAGCTTCGGGTGATTTCGGGTAGAGACTTGGAACACCTCAAAGTGAAGAAAATCACTTCATTTCTATATCCCCAAACACCTTATCCTTTGTTAAGCCAATTTGAACATTTAATCTTTATTTCTAAACCCTTGTTGGTGATCACCTTCCTACACTGGGGCAAAACAAAGGAATTACCAGCAATAAATCAAAAAGCATAATCGGAAGAATTTTCAATCCTGGTCTCGAAAAGAGCGAGTCAATAAAAAAATGGCAAGAAACGAAAGGGCTAGAAAAAGCAAAGTGCCTGGTAAAAGCAAGGCCAAAGCTCATGAAAAGCATCCCGAAAAAGGCAAAGTTTGAAAAATTAAGATGAAAAGAGGAAAATTCTCAAAGTCAACGTAAAGAAAGAATGATCATGAATCCTCTGCAAAAGCAAATGATCGCTAGTTGAAATGTTAAGGTGATCATCCAAGTTCACCCCTCTTTTGAAAATATGGTCTTTCTTAAAAGCCCACCTTAAGCCAAGATATAACCTGTCACTAAAACTTTTTTGATCTAAGAAGTGTCTCGGGTTGATGCAAGAGATCACACAAGAAGTTACCGCTTAAAGAGGTAAGTACAATCCTGTCTTATCATGTCTTCCGGGTTTTTGACTTGTAGACCCGAATAAGCTATTTTTTATCAAGGTTCATTTCTAAGCCTCAAAATGAATATCCTTTAATAAGCCTTTGACCAGGCCTAAATTACAGTCCCTTTTAAAATGTCTTCTCTGATCAGCCAGATTGTATGCATCTCAAATGATCCCGAAACCTCAAGGTTAGGTTTCTTGTGAGCAGATTTGAATTTTAAGAAAAGCCTTCCCAAAATGGTGAGAAGCCCTCTTGGATGAAAGAAAATCCTTTTGAAAAACCTTTAAAACAACCTTTTTATAGAACACTCGGGATGTGTCATTCAAAATCCATCCCTAGTGAAAAGTTGAATTGTGTTTAGATATACTTCTTTCACAAATAAACTTTGGAAAATTTGCTTGGAATTCTTAAGGTTCTCCCTAGAACATATAATTGTCATTCTAATGATGTTTGATTGGGTTTTCTGCAGGTTCCCTGGTGACCCCAAATCCTCATAAAAGTTACATTTTAAAGATTTGACTAACTTTGATTCTCTACAGGTCTTCCGGCATCCCCAGGTCCTCGGAACCTCACTTTTGAAATTTAAAAATCGGGTTTGAGCTTCTGTAGGTACACTAGTAAACCTAGGTCCTCGGATGGCACCCACTCATTTGAAAAATTTGAAAATAGGGTTTGAGCTTCTATAGGTACACTAGTAAACCTAGGTCTTGAGAAGGCACCTTCTCATTTGAAAATTTTGAAAATCGGGTTTCAGCTTCCGTAGGCATACTAGTAAACTTAGGTCCTCGGATGGCACCCTTTCCTTTGAAATTTGAAAATAGGGTTTAAGCTTCTGTAGGCACACTAGTAAACCTAGGTCCTCGGATGGTACCCTCTCCTTTGAAATTTGAAAATAGGGTTTGAGCTTCTGTAGGTACACTAGTAAACCTAGGTCCTCAGATGGCACCCTCTCCTTTGAAAATTGAAAATAGGGTTTGAGCTTCTGTGAGTACCTTAGTAAACCTAGGTCCTCGGATGGCACTCTCCTCTTTTAATAGGTGAATCCCCGGTGGATAGCCAACCCATTTTAATCGGCGAGTCCCTTCCTAGAGGATAGCCAATCTCATTTTAATAGGTGAAACCCCTTTGTTACAAGGGTGAACCTCTCTTCCAAACGGTGAGTCCCTTCATAGAGGATAACCGATCTGCATTTTAGATGGTGAGTCCCTTCCTAGAGGATAGCCAATCTCATTTTAATAGGTGAAACCCCTTTGTTACAAGGGTGAACCTCTCTTCCAGACGGTGAGTCCCTTCTTAAAGGATAACCGATCTGCATTTTAGATGGTAAATCCCTTCCTAGAGGATAGCCAATCTCATTTTGATAGGTGAAACCCCTTTGTTACAAGGGTGAATCTCTCTTCCAGACGGTGAGTCCCTTCCTAGAAGATAACCGATCTGCATTTTAGATGGTGAATCCCTTTCTAGAGGATAGCCAATCTCATTTTGATAGATGAAACCTCTTTGTTACAAGGGTAAACCTCTCTTCCGGACGGTGAGTCCCTTCCTAGAGGATAACCGATTTGCATTTTAGATGGTGAGTCCCTTCCTAGAGGATAGCCAATCTCATTTTAATAGGTGAAACCCCTTTGTTACAAGGGTGAACCTCTCTTTCGAACGATGAGTCCCTTCCTAGAGGATAACCGATCTGCATTTTAAATGGTGAATTCCTTCTTACGGGATAGCCAATTTCTCCAGATGGTGAGTCCCTTCCTAGAGGATAACCAATCTGCGTTTTAATAGGTAAAACCCCTTTATTACAAGGGTGAACCTTTCTTCTAAATCTTTAAACCACCGCTCGACACCAAACGGACGTTGACCATCATAAAATCTCGCGAACCATTCAAAGGTAATTCCATACAATCATTTTCTCCACCTCGGATCAACAAACCTCGGACCACAAACAGGTGAGCTACGGGTAAATCTCTCTTTTCTCATCTCTCTTTCACATAAAATGAGTATGAGCTGAGATAATTCCCGCATGAGTCAGAGCTTTAACGACAATGGTAAAGCGATTGAATATCAAGACTAGTTTTCTTTAAATTTCTCCCTAGCGGAGTCGATTAAGGACTCGGGTGTCACCTCGTCTTTGAAAGCAACCTCTAACCGAGATTACTTTCAAAGAGGGGCGATTGTTGACACCTGATTGTTAATCAATTTTCCTTTAGTTTTATTTTCTAAAAATTCCCAAAAATTCACAAAAAATCAAAAAAATTAAAAAAAATCAACATTGGAAGCTTTGGCCAAGATTAAGGAACTAATTTTGAACAAAAAATAATTTTTCACATTTTTCACATTTTTTTATATTTTCGGAAAATAGAAAAATACTAGAAAATTCATAAAAAATACTTTTCGAGGTCGCAAAAATACACAAAAATGTTTAATATTTTTATTTTAATTCCCTTTTAATATTGACCTCAAGAAAAATCAAAAATTGAGTTCAATTTTAAGTGTTTCTTCACAATGCCTAGGGTTGAATTTACATAAAAAAAATACCATTTGAGTCTTTTTATTTGCAATTTTAGCACATTTTAGGTCTAGACATTCAATTGCAGTCCTTTCAAACTTCAATTTGATCAATTGCACCCTCAATTGCTCGAATTGCACGAATTGCATAAAAATCCCTAAAATTCTTTACAATTTAGTCCCTCAACTTGTCAATTTTTGAAATTACTCTCAATTGAGGGACTTTCGCGGTAAAATTGGACCGTCCCCCTAGGTTTTTACACATTTGAATCGATTGGAAGGGTTGATTTGGTCCAATTTGATCGAACTGGCACTCAATTGAACTTTTCCCCAATTTGGACAATTAGAAAAATTTGGAGCTTTTGCATAAATTGATGAAAAATTTTGGGCAAAACCACATTTTTAGATGACATTCAAGCCCCTAAATGCAATTTTGAGGTTTAATTGCGAAAATTCCCCACTAATTTTGTTTAATTTTGAAAAATTGGAAAATTTAAATGTCCGAACCGGTTCGGACCCGGTCTTGGTCGGACCGGTCGAACCGGTCTAGTACAATGTCATCTTCCCCAAATGAGAGGCGCGAGTTGCAGGTTTGAATGCTGAGTTTCAATGGTTAAATTGACGATCAATTCAATACTAATTGGAGCAATTAGTGTAGGGGTTTTGTCCTGCAGGCCACGCCGCGTCGATTGAGACCGGTGGCGCAGCTAATGGTCGCCGGAGCACGACGGAATCGGCGGTCAAAGCTCCGGCGAGGCCAAAAGTCAACATTGTGCATCCAGAGTTCAATTGGCACTCATTTTGGGTTCAACGAGGGCTTAACGGACTGGGATGGAATCCTAATGATTCCGTCATTGTCCGGCGAGCCAAAACTCTCGTGTTGGCACGTGAGGACAGCTCGGCAAAGCTCGCCCGTGCGCGCGCAAATTCGAAGGCCAAGTATAAATAGCTGGGAAGCTTCGCGAATCAAAGGGGAGGCTCATTCGGTTTGTCTCGCAACAGAATAGAGATAGATAGAGAGAGAAAGCGAAGGAGAGCTCACCTTCTCGCCCGCGCGATCGAAGGTTTGAGCTTAGTGCGTGAGTTCTTCGCGGAGGCAATCTAGAGAGAATCGAAGCTCACCGCTACTTCGGGAAGCTCGCCCGAACCTTGGAGAAGCGATCTGCATAGCTCAATCGGCCTCAAACCTCCAATATAGGTAAGTCGAACTTCGAGCTTTGTTATTGTGCATCAATGGCATCACACTGTTCTGAGCACGATCCTTGAAATTGTTGTGTACGTTTTTGTTACGGAGCATTGCCGACCACATCTGCACCTTCGTTTTACTTCAATTTTGCATAAAACCTGCCAAACGAGTGCGTGAAATCCATCTCCCCGGCCGATCCTTGTCGAAGCTTGTCTAGACAAATCTAGACCAAACCAGGTCAATCGGACCTGCAGGTAAGGTTACTAGACTTCATTTGAGTTAATCCTGTGATTGAATTGAACTGTAATGCTCTGTATCACTTGATTGAACTATGCGATGTCGATACCGTGCGAAGCTCGTCATTCGCGATTCCATGGATGAAATGCTGTGATTTTTAGATATGTTAGTTCGGATGTTGCGACGAGTTGATTCGCGGTGGTTTGAGGTCATTCCGGCGAGATCTCACCGTTAGATCTCGCCGGAGGGACCTCATCCGTTCATTCGGCATCGTCGAGAGGTTGAAGAAGATAACGACGTGGCTCGGTCAATCGGTCAACAAGCTTAGGTGTCGCGTCCTTATTGGTCCGGTTCACCTCCGAGTCGGCTCGGCCGTTGGTGCGAGCGAGGCGGCTCGGATTCGATCCGACGGCCAGAGTAATTAGCTTATTTTGATTTAGGGCCGTTGGATCTGCATTTTCTTAATTTCGAATATTAGATATATTAGATAAATAATCCAATAAGTCAAAAACGGTGGCGTTTAGTGTATACGCAGCGATGTCGTTTTGGTAGTAGATTAGATGCGTCGTCGTTTCGTGCTTCGGGAAGGAACGAACGGTCCGGATCGTGAGAGAGATTTAATCGTGGCCGTCTATGTATTAGTTAGGCGACGTCGTTTCGCGTAGAGTACCAAAAGCGTCGTCGTTTAGGCTTTATATAAAACGAATGGCTCATATTGAGCCTTAGGACTTAATCGTGATCGTCCGTGCCTTTTAGTTATGCGGCGTCGTTTTAGTATAGAGGAGTCGACGGCCCGGATTAGATTTAGGTTTGATCGTGGCCGTCCATTTGATTAATGAGGACGGCGTTGTTTTTGAGTGCGCAGACTGGAACGTCGTCGTTTAGTTTAAGAAGGAGTCGACGGCTGAGATTGATTTAGGAATTGATCTCGGCCGTCCATCATTTTTGTATATATTCGGATATTAGAGATTAATATTAGAAAATCAAAAAATATATTAGATAAATAGTAGGTGACGTCGTTTTGATGTCGAACGAGTCTGCGAACGGTCTGACCGGGTTGACCGACCATTGATCGGGTTGACCCGGTCCAGAATATTAATAAAAAAATAACAATAAATAAATAAAAATTTCCAAAAATCTAAAAAAATTATAAAAATTCATAGAAAATGCATAAAAATTCCCGGATTTTCCCAAAAATTTTCTAAAAAATTTCTAGATCAATCTAGGACTCTTATAGTCTGGATCGAAAATTTTGAGACTTTGAGGGTCGATGAATGTCAATCCGGAAAATTTCCAATATTTTAGAAAATAAATAAAAAATTCAAAAAATTAGAAAAATTAGAAAAATTCAAGAAAATCACAAAACATAGGAAATGACCACATTCAACTGGCCCGACCTCAATTTCGTGATTTTCGGGTCCCGAACCCCAAAAATGACCATTCTACCCTTATGAAGCTTCCGCCTCAAATTTTCCCGAACCATTCCCGGAACCCAAACTCGATATTTTTGTGAGTTGATAGGGCCATTTTAGATATGTTTATATGATTGATTGACTAATTGGATTAATTGTGATTATCCCCATTGCGCATTAAATTTCATGATTGTGATTGCTAGGATAGAAAAATCCCATCTGCATGATATCCTAAGATCGTTAGAGCCTACCTCACCCGAAATTTCATCTGCATGAACTCTTAGGTTAGAAAATCACTCGATATCGATAACCGAAAGGGCGTCAATGTAAATCTTGGCATAACCAAGTCCCCGGACCCAAATCTCTAGTTCTCGTAGAACCGAACGGTTTCTCCCGACCGCTCGGTAGGGTTTTCCGATCATACCCTCCAATAAATTGATCGGTGACGACTTCAAAATGCATGTACACTATGCACATGCCACCCGACCACACTAAGGTCGATCTCGATAAAATTCTTCTCCCACATTGCGATTCGAGTAATGGGTCTTGGGAGGGACCCGCGATCCTAAAGATCCCGCCGACAACCGGGGTCATATAAAAAAGGGATCGGCTCGTTAGCTCTGGCCCCCGCGCGCCGGAAGGAGGGTCGTGACACATGTTGACACTCGATTTTTAATCAATTTTCCTTTAGTTGTATTTTCCAAAATTCCCAAAAATTCACAAAAAAATCAAAAAAAATTAAAAAATCAACATTGGAAGCCTTGGCCAAGCTTAAGGAACCAATTTGGAACAAAAAATAATTTTTCATATTTTTCGCATTTTTTAATATTTTCGGAAAATAGGAAAATACTTGAAAATTCATAAAAAATACTTTTCGAGGTCACAAAAATACAGAAAAATGTCCAATATTTTTCTTTTAATTCCCTTTTCATATTGACCTCAAGAAAAATTGAAAATTGAGTTCAATTTTAGGTGTTCCTTCACAATACCTAAGGTTGGATTTTCATAAAAAATACCAATTGAGTCTTTTTATTTGCAATTTTTGCACATTTCAGGTCTAGACATTCAATTGCAATCCCTTTGAACTTCAATTTGATCAATTGCACCCTAAATTGCGCGAATTGCACGAATTAGGCCAAATCCCCAAAATGTTTGCAATTTAGTCCCTCAATTGGCCAATTTTTGAAATTACTTTTAATTGAGGGACTATCATTGTAAAATTGAATTGTCACCCTATGTTTTCATGCATTCTAAATCGATTGGAATGGGTCTCATGGTCCAATTTGGTCAAATTGACACTCAATTTGAACTTTTCCCCAATTTGGGCAAATTGAAAAATTTGGGGTTTTTGTGCAAATTGATAGAAACTTTTGGGCAAAAACACATTTCTAGATAATATCTAGGCCCCCGAGTTCAATTTTGAGGTTTAATTGCGAAATTGCCCAGTAAATTTTGATTAATTTCGAAAATTGCACAAAATTTATTGTCCGAACCGATTCAGAACGGTCTGGCCGACGGTCGTGTTGACACCTGAATTTTTAGTCAGTTTTCCTTTAGTTTTATTTTCCAAAATTTACCAAAAATTTACAAAAAATCAAAAAATTAAAAAATCAACATTGGAAGCCTTGGCCAAGCATAAGGAACCAATTTGGAACAAAAAGTAATTTTTCATATTTTTCACATTTTTTAATATTTTCGAAAAATAGGAAAAATCTTTGAAAAATCATAAAAATACTTTTAGAGGTCACAAAAATACACAAAAATATCCAATATTTTTCTTTTAATTCCATTTTCATATTGATCTCAAGAAAAATTGAAAATTAAGTTCAATTTTAGGTGTTTCTTCACTATGCCTAGAGTTGAATTTGCATAAAAAAATACCAATTGAGTCTTTTTATTTGCAATTTTTGCACATTTTAGGTCTAGACATTCAATTGCAATCCCTTTGAACTTCAATTTGAACAATTGCACCCTAAATTGCGCGAATTGCACAGATTGCACAAAATCCCCAAAATGTTTGCAATTTAGCCCCTCAATTGGCCAATTTTGAAATTACTTTTAATTGAGAGACTATCATGGTAAAATTGGACCGTTCCCCTATGTTTTCATACATTTCAAATCAATTGGCATAGGTCTCGTAGTCCAATTTGGTCAAATTGACATCCAATTGAACATTTCCCTAATTTGGACAAATAGAAAATTTTGGGGTATTTGGAAGAATTTTTGATACTGGTCTCGAAAGAACCAGTCAATGCAAAAAATGACGAGAAATGAAAGGATTTGAAAAAAGCAAAGCGCCTGGTAAAAGCAAGGCCAAAGCCCACGAAAAGAACACCCCGAAAGGGGAAAATCCCGAGGAAAAATCATCCAGATGAAAAGATGAAAATCCTCAAAGTCAATTGAAGAAAAAATGGTCGTGAATTTATTGCAAAAGCAAATGAATGCTGGAAAAATATCAAGGTGATCACCAAAGTTCATCCCTCTTTTAAAAATATGGCCATTCTTAAAGAGCCCACCTTAAACCAAGATACAACCTGTCACCAAAACTTTTCTGATCTAAGAGGTGTTTCGAGTTAATGCAAGAAATCATACGAGAAGCTACCACTTAAAGAGGTAAGTACGATCCTGTCTTATCATGACTTCAGGGTTCTTGACTTGTAGACCTGAAGAAGCTATTTCAGATCAAAATTCATTTCTAAGACTCAAAACAAATATCCTTTGATGAGCTTTTGACCTGGCCTGAATTACGGTCCCTTTAAAATGCCTTCTCCGATTAGTCAGATTGTATGCATCTCGAATGATCCCGAAACCTCAAGGTTAGGTTTTCTGTGAGCAGATTCGAATTTTAAGAAAAGCCTTTCCAAAATGGTGAGAACCCCTCTTGGATGAAGGAAAACCCTTTTGAAAAACTTTTAAGACAACCTTTTTTGTAGAACACTCGGGATGTGTCATTCAGAATCCATCCTTAGTAAAAATTTGAAATTGTGATTGGATACATTTCCTTCGCAAATACACTTTGAAAACTTGTCTGGAATTCTTAAGTTTCTCCCCAGAACTTAAAATTGTCATTCTAATGATATTTGACTCAACTTTCTGCGGGTTCCCTGGTGACCCCAAATCCTCGGAAAAGTTGCATTTTAAAGATTTGATTAACTTGGATTTTCTGCGGGTCTTCCGGCGTCCCCGTGTCCTCGGATCTGCTTATTTGAAAATTTGAAATAGGGTTTGAGCTCTGTAGGTACACTAGTTAACCTAGGTCCTCGGTGGCACCCTCTCACATGGTTAGTAGCTGGAGAGACGAAAACCGATCTGCTTTTTAGAAAATTTGAAATAGGGTTTGAGCTCAGTAGGTACACTAGTTAACCTAGGTCCTCGGATGGCACCCTCTCAGAAGGTTAGTAGCTGGAGAGACGAAAACCGATCTGCTTTTTAGAAAATTTGAAATAGGGTTTGAGCTCAGTAGGTACACTAGTCAACCTAGGTCCTCGGATGGCACCCTCTCGGACGGTTAGTAGCTGGAGAGACGAAAACCGATCTGCTTTTTAGAAAATTTGAAATAGGGTTTGAGCTCTATAGGTACACTAGTTAACCTAGGTCCTCGGATGGCACCCTCTCGGACGGTTAGTAGCTGGAGAGACGAAAACCGATCTGCTTTTTAGAAAATTTGAAATAGGGTTTGAGCTGCGTAGGTACACTAGTTAACCTAGGTCCTCAGATGGCACCCTCTCAAACGGTTAGTAGCTGGAGAGACGAAAACCGATCTGCTTTTTGGAAAATTTGAAATAGGGTTTGAGCTCTGTAGGTACACTAGTCAACCTAGGTCCTCGGATGGCACCCTCTCGGACGGTGAGTAGCTGGAGAGACGAAAGCCGATCCGCTTTTTAGATGGTGAGTCCCCGCATGGAGGATAGCCAATCTCTTTTAAATAGGTGAAACCCCTTTGTTACAAGGGTGAACCTCCCCCTCAGACGGTTAGTAGCTGGAGAGACGAAAGCCGATCTGCTTTTTAGATGGTGAGTCCCCGCATGGAGGATAACCAATCTCTTTTAAATAAGTGAAACCCCTTTGTTACAAGGGTGAACCTCCCCCTCAGACGGTGAGTAGCTGGAGAGACGAAAGCCGATCTCGCCTTTTTAGATGGTGAGTCCCCGCATGGAGGATAACCAATCTCTTTTAAATAGGTGAAACCCCTTTGTTACAAGGGTGAACCTCCCCCTCGAACGGTGAGTAATTTGGAGAGACGAAAGCCGATCTCCCTTTTTAGATGGTGAGTCCCCGCATGGAGGATAACCAATCTCTTTTAAATAGGTGAAACCCCTTTGTTACAAGGGTGAAACCCCCTCAGACGGTGAGTAGTTGGAGAGACGAAAGCCGATCTGCTTTTTTAGATGGTGAGTCCCCGCATGGAGGATAGCCAATCTCTTTTAAATAGGTGAAACCCCTTTGTGACAAGGGTGAACCCCCCCCTCAGACGGTGAGTAGCTGGAGAGACGAAAGCCGATCTGCTTTTTTAGATGGTGAGTCCCCGCAAGGAGGATAGCCAATCTCTTTTAAATAGGTGAAACCCCTTTGTCACAAGGGTGAACCTCCCCCTCGAACGGTGAGTAGTTGGAGAGATGAAAGCCGATCTCGCCCTTTTTAAATGATGAATCCCTAGTGGATAGTCAAACCCATTTTGAATAGGTAAAACCCCTTTGTTACAAGGGTGAACCTTCCCCACAAATCTTCAAATCACCACTCGACACCGGACGGACGCCGACCTTTGCAAAATCGCGCCAAACCGTCCACAGGTAATTCCGTACACTCGACTTTTCAACCTCGGATCAACAAATCCCAAACCATAGACAGCTGAGCTACGGGTAAGTCTCTCTCTCTTCTCATCTCTATTTCACATGAAATGAGCATAAATTGGAAATAATTCCCCACGGAGTCGGAGCTTTAGACAATGAAGGAAAGGCAATTGGATGTCAAGACTAGTTCTTTAGATTTTTCCCCAGCAGGGTCGATTAAGGATCCAGGTGTCACCTTGTCTTTGAAAGCAACCTCTAACCGAGATTACTTTCAAAGAGGGGCAGCTGTTGACACCTGAATTTTTAGTCAGTTTTCCTTTAGTTTATTTTCCAAAATTCACTAAAAATTCACAAAAAAAATTAAAAAATTAAAAAATCAACATTGGAAGCCTTGGCCAAGCTTAAGAACCAATTTGGAACAAAAAATAATTTTTCATATTTTTCGCATTTTTTTAATATTTTCGGAAAATAGGAAAATACTTGAAAATTCATAAAAAATACTTTTCGAGGTCACAAAAATACAGAAAAATGTCCAATATTTCTCTTTTAATTCCCTTTCCATATTGACCTCAAGAAAAATTGAAAATTAAGTTCAATTTTAGGTGTTTCTTCACAATGCCTAAGGTTGAATTTGCATAAAAAAAATACCAATTGAGTCTTTTTATTTGCAATTTTTGCACATTTTAAGTCCAGACATTCAATTGCAGCCCCTTTGAACTTCAATTTGATCAATTACACCCACAATTGCAAGAATTGCACGAATTAGGCCAAATCCCCAAAATGTTTGCAATTTAGTCTCTCAATTTGCCCAATTTTGAAATTACTTTTAATTGAGGGACTTTCATGGTAAAATTGGACCGTTCCCCTATGTTTTCATACATTTCAAATCAATTGGCATAGGTCTCGTAGTCCAATTTGGTCAAATTGACATCCAATTGAACATTTCCCTAATTTGGGCAAGTTAAAAAATTTGGGGTTTTCATGTAAATTGATGGGAAATTTTGGGCAAAACCACTTTTTTTAGATAATATCCAGGGTCCTAAGTCCAATTTTGAAGTTTAATTGCAAAAATTCCCAACCAATTTTGTTTAATTTTGAAAATTGCGTGAGATTCACTATCTCGAACCGGTTCGACCGGTCCGATCACGGCCGGACCGGGCCGGACCGATCCCGAGCATGTGTCGTCGTCCCCAACCGAATCGTGCATTTTGCAGGTTTGCGAGATGAAATTCAACCCTCAAATTGAAGTTCAAATCGACACCAATTGAGCCAATTGATGTGGGGGTTTTAATATTCAAGTCCGGCTCCGTCGATCGCCACCTCCGGCGCGACTAGCCGTTGCCGGAGCACGGCGAAATCGCCGGTCAAAGGCGCAGCAATCCGAGAAGTCAACATCTTCGGATTAGAGTCAAATTCTTGCTCATTCGCGCTCGCCCGAGTGTCAAACGGACGTTGACGGAATCATAATCGATTCCGTCACCGTCCGGTGACCAAAAGCCACGTGATCAACACGTGAGGACGTCGCCGACTCAACCTCCAGTGCGCGCGCAAATTTTGAAAACGAGTATAAAAGGCTGGGATGGTTCTAGAACAGAGAAGAGGCTCATTGTGCCCGCGAGATCCAACCGAATAGAGAGAGAGTGAGATAGATAGAGAGAGAAGCTCTCGAGTGGCTTCCATCGCCGGAGCTTCGAACAAGTCTGCAAGTACTCGGTCCGGCCAATCCAAGGCCAAATCGGCGCGGCGGATCGTCACCGGAACTTCCTCCAAGCTCGGACGATTCGATCGCACCAGCTCAGACCGCTTGAAACGTCCAAATCAGGTGAGTCGAGCTTCTGGTTTCCTCACGGTGCGATCATGGCATATCACTTCTGCGAGCACGATTTTTACAATTAATTTGTGCCTTTTTATCCTTGTGCATCCACGACCATCATCGCATCCTTTTTCTGCATTGATTTCGCCCGAGTCACCTGAATCAAACCTCCAACATTTCTCGGTTCGGCCGATCTTCGGCCAGACAAATCTAGCAACGCCGGGCTCGATCGGAGTCCGAGGTAAGTATCCTTAACTTGATATTATAGTACCTGAAGCTTTGATTGCATTGTTATGCTCGATATTGCATGATTGAAGTTTGAGATGCCGTGATTGTATATGGCTTATTTCTTGTGATTTAGCCGTTGAAATGTTTTGATTCTTTAGTATGTTAATCCGGAGATCATTAGGAATAGTTTGGTATAGGTTTGGGGTTGATCGGCCAAGGTTTCACCGTCGGATCTCGCCGGGAAGCCTCAGCCGTCCGTTCCGTGTCGTCGCCGCGAAAAAGACGACGATGACGTGGCGATCAAAGTTGGTCGGCGTGCTTAGGTGTCGTGATAGGATTGGTCCAGCTGGAGTCCGGTCGGCTCGGCCGTTGGCGCGAGCGAGCCGACGGGGCTCGGATCCAACGGCTGAGATAATTAGGTAGGTTTGATTCTCGGCCGTTGGATCGCTCTTTTGTTTTTTTTTTAGATATTAGATAATTAGTTTATATTAGGTAGAAAATAAAAAACGCGAAAACGGTGCCGTTCGGTGTAGATGTTGCGACGTCGTTTTAGGTAGATCGAGAACGAACGGCTGGGATCTAAGCTAGGATTAATCGCAGCCGTTCAATATACTAATTGAAGCGTCGTCGTTTAGGGCGGATCTAGAACGGACGGGCGAGATCGGACCTAGGATTAATCGCAGCCGTTCGGTGTATTAACCAAGCGTTGTCGTTTTGACCATGAGTGGATGGACGGTCTAGATCGGGTTTAAGGTTTAATCGTGGCCGTCCACTTGATTCAAGCGTTGCGGCGTCGTTTCGGGAGTATAGACCAAGGCGACGTCGTTTTGATCGTAGGCATTCGGACGGCTGAGATTGATCCAGGAATTGATCTCGGCCGTCCATCGCTTTTGTATATATATTCGGATATTAGAAAACGTATTAGAAAAAATAAAAAAAAAAAAAAAAAAATAATAAATAATAAATAGTTTAAATAGGAACGGCGCCGTTTTAGGTATCGCGGGCGAGTCCAAGGCGGTCGGACCGGGTTGACCGGCCGTTGACCGGTTTGACCCGGCCCGGTTCTTTAATAAAAAATAAAAAATAAATTTCCAAAAAAATCCAAAAAAATTGCAAAATACTTAGAAAATTCATCAAAATTCCCAGATTTTCATAAAAAAATTTTCTAAAAATTTCTAGATCGATTGGGGACTCATAAAGTCTGGATCGAAAATTTTTGAGACTTCGAGGGTCGATTAATTTCGATCCGGAAAATTCCCAATATTTTTAAAAAATAAATAGAAATTCCAAAAAAATAGAAAAATTAGAAAAAATTCTATAAAATCACAAAAAATGGGAAATGGCCACATTCAACTGGCCCGACCCCAATTTTGTGATTTTCGGGTCCCGAACTCCCAAAAATGACCATTCTACCCTTTCGGGCCTTTCGCCCCAAATTCGATTTTTTGTGTGGGTCGATAGGGCCATTTTAGACATGTCAAATTTTGATTGATTGATTTGATTGCTTGTAATGATTTTTGATTGCGCATTATTTTTTCTGATTGTGATTGATTAGGATAGAAAATTCCCATCCGCATGAAAACTTAGAATTGTTAGGGCCTACCTCACCCGATATTACATCCGTATGAATTCTTAGGTTAGAAAAACAATCAACATCGGTAATCGAAAGGGCGTCAAATATAAAATTTGGCGTAACCAAGTCCCCGGACCCAAAATCTCTGGTTTTCGCGAAACCGAACGGTTTCTCCCGACCGCTCGGTAAGGTTTTCCGATCATACCTTCCAATAAATCGATCGGTGGCGACTCCAAATTGCATGTACACTTCACACATGCCACCCGACCACACAAGGTCAATTTCAATATTTTATAAATTTTACCCGACATCGCGATTCGAGTAATGGGTCTTGGGAGGGACCCGCGATCCCATAAAAAAAATGTAAAAAGGGGGGATCGGCTCGTTAACCCTATTCGCCCCCGCCGGGATATTCTTTTGTCGATCCGACGGAGGAGGGTCGCGACACTACAACTTTAAAGTGCTATATTCGGCGCCTCCGAGTTTCTTTGTTGATTCCGGAGATGTAGTCCCCGATGGTTGGGGAGGAATGGATGACCCCGAAAGTGAAGAATTTGTGGGAACGGTCGATGAAGTCAAGGACCGGGCAATCCCTCGGAATGAACAGGAGAATCGAGAGGTCGATATGCGACTTACTAATCTGGAGACGCATATACGTCATTTGACGACTATGGTAGCAGAATTATCGCAATTGATGGCCAGGAACGACACCACAAGAATAGAAGAGAATATGCAGATTCCGGAGATACGGCGGGCTATAGATACACAAAATCGAAAGATCGCTCTACTGGAAGAGCAAGGGGACAATGTGTCGAAGAAAATGGATGAGTTGAAGGAACCGATTACGCCACTCACCCAAGCAAGAAATGTTCCCCCCTAAGGCGTGAACCCAAGAGTGGTCTTCCGCACGATGTATAATGGCACTGGGTGTCCTTCGGCGCATATATCATACTATCTTCGCCAAATGGTTAGCCACCATGAAGATGACGAAACGCTAATCCGAAATTTCGGACATAGTTTAACGGGCCCCGCATTAGCATGGTTTCGATTAATTGACCTAGACCGGGTCCCGAGCCGGGAGGATTTATCGGAGCACTTCTTACGTCACTTTGAAGCTGGAATTAGGGGTTATTTCACTAAGGCCAATTTGCTGAATATCGGGAAAGGTGAAGACGAGAGTTTTGAACTCTTCGCTAGGAGGTGGAGGAAACACGTTGTGATGGTGCAACCGCCGCTGTCGGAGAGAGAAATGCTGGAGTTCGTACTAAAGTCACTTCCGGCGGAATACTTTGACCGCATGTATGCATATACCTACTCCTCATTCCAACATATGATGGAAATTGGTATGAGAATTGAGGGGATTATCCTAAGAGTCAGAAAGGAAAGGCAGAGGGATCTGGATGAAGAAAATGCCGTGCTTTGGTAAGACCCAGGTCCGTAACATAACCCCGAAGATGTTCATGAGGACGAAATGATCGGGATGGTAGATACCCCGATTCGTTTCGTGATTGATTTGAACAAAGTTGATAACTTGGATTTGGAAGCTTCTAGTTCGGAACAACCGTCATCACCAGAAAAGATCATACCGGTGAAGATTAAGTTATCGCCTGTGGAAGAGTACAACTCGAAGGCAGTGCATTGGGATTATGGAACGGGCGAGATTGACGCCATAATGAGATCCGGAAGGTGTTATCCACCGAGAGAGGCGGATTCTGAAAAGAAAGACCCAACTGCGGAAGAGGTTGAGAAGTTGCAATCGGTAGTGAGGACCGGTGAATATGAGGTCGTTGACCAACTGCGGAAGATGCCCGCATTGATTTCCTTATTAGATCTCTTCAAAAATTCTGAAAAGCATAAGAATGCCCTCCTGAAGGTACTGGATGAGGTGCATGTTCCGGAAACCATTAACGAAGTACAACTCGGGGACTTCGTAGGTGCTATCCTCTTAAAAGATTAGATATCTTTTTCGGACGAAGATTTCCCGAAAGAAGGGCGAGTTCACAACAGAGCCCTCTACATCGCCGTGAGGTGTCATGGAAAGGAGGTTCCTCATGTTCTGATTAATAATGGCTCTGCTTTTAACCTATGTCCTCTGAGCACTTTGAGAAGCTTGGGGATCAATGAAGATTTTGTGAAAACATCCAAAGCCACCATCCGGTCATTTGACTGAGTCTCCAAGAATGTGGTAGGAGAGATTGAGCTAGACATTGACATTGGACCGGTGACTTTCTCTATACCGTTCCAAGTACTGGATATTCCTAGCGCCTTCACCTTGCTCCCGGGAAGACCATGGATTCATGTGTCCAGAGCGGTACCTTCCTCTCTGCATCAAAAGTTAAAATTTGTGGTCAAGGGTCGGGTTGATCACCGTCCATGGCGAGACAGGACATCGGGCCGCTTTAAAAGGGATGATTCCATATATTGAACCCTCAAAGGAGGAGGAGCTGAGTTATCATACCTTCGACATTGTATCTGTCATGCACGTGTCACCGGATGCAAAGGTGGCTATGCCAGAGCTTTCGAGACTTGCGACTATGGCGGGAAAAGTGCTACTCTCGAATGGATTTATTCCAGGTGCTGGATTAAGGAAACACGGTCGGGGAATCCTTAACCCTCCGAACTTGAGCTCAAATGACCACAAGGTTGGTCCGGGTTATAATGGAATAGCGAAGAATAATACAGGTCGAGGCCGAGGTCGAAACAAGTGTTATGGAGACCGTGGACGCCATGGACACCAAGGTGGCCGTTTTATAGGTACCGATGCATGGAAGGCTAGAGGAAAAATTTTCCTAAACCCCTTATTCGAGGTATTTTCTAAAGGAGGCAAATGACTGGAAGATGAGGACATCTCTGAGGATGCAGAGCCGAACTTATTCAACCCATTCCTGGATAATCGGGTGAACGTGATAATTGAGTGGCCGGACGATGATTTCCCCACCCCCGAGTAAAAGGCTCTTTTCGAACTTTATCTTTTAATGCATTTTGATTACTGCTTTTGCTTTAAAGCCTTTTGAATGTTTTAGCACCCTTTGGGTCACATGCTGTAATCCAGGAAGTGCAGGATCGTATTGTTCTTAGTTGCATCTATTAATGAAAATCATCACAAATTTGATTACAGACATGTGGAGCAACGGATTGGTCCGATGATGACAATTGATTCTACCATGAAACTTGAGGCCTAATCCGCCATATGATCTTGGGTTTTAAATAGCTTTTGAGAACCAGGATGTCCGGAAGATTGTGGACTAGTTCTCCTTTCTTTGTCTAAAAAAATTGGAATTTGAAAAATGTTTTCATGATAAAAATCATGCATCCTTCAATTTTATCATCTTTGAATACTAACCTTTCATGGTGCATTTCGGGCATGTCATCCCACCCATACATAACAGGTTAATATGTGACTCGGATCGGCTCGATGACTATGCATGCGAAGTTGATATAGACGAGGTTGATGTGAGCGATATCAAGAAAGAATGGGATTGTTTCGAAGAATCTAAGCCTCCTATTTCTGAAGAACCTATCACTATTAATTTGGGGGATTCTGACTGCGTTAAGGAAGTGAAAATAGGAGGACACTTGTCTGCAGCAGATGTTTTAAGAATGACGGCATTACTCAAAGAATATCAAGATATCTTTGCCTGGTCATATGCTGACATGCCGGGTCTAGATCGTGAAATTGTGGAGCATGCTTTGCCCACAGATCCTTCTTGCACGCCGATAAATCAATCGCCCGGAAGAATGAATCCCGAATCGCGAGATAAAATCAAGGAAGAGGTGATGAAGCTCCTTAAGGTTGGATTTATCGAGGCTGTCCCATATGCTGATTGGGTCGCCAACATCGTACCGGTTAAGAAAAAAGATGGGAGAATTAGAATATGCGTGGATTATCGGGACTTAAACAAAGCTAGTCCCAAAGATGATTTTCCCTTACCGCACATTGATGCACTTGTCGACGTGCACGCGGGCTTTGAAATATTCTCCTTTATGGATGGATTCTCAAGATATAATCAGATCATGCTGAAGGAAGAAGATAAGCTCAAGACCTCATTCACTACACAATGGGGAACTTTCTGCTACAAGGTAATGCCCTTTGGATTGAAAAATGCAGGGGCAACATATCAGAGGGCTATGGTGACCCTTTTTCATGACATGATACATAAGGAGATTGAGGTTTATGTGGATGATATGATTGCCAAGTCCAAACCTGGAGAAGACCATATTAAAGTGCTAAAGAAATTATTTGATCGATTGAGAAAGTATCGTTGACACCCGAATTTTTAGTCGGTTTTCCTTTAGTTTTATTTTCCAAAATTCATTAAAAATTCAAAAAAATCAAAAAATTAAAAAATCGACATTGGAAGCCTTGGCCAAGCATAAGGAACCAATTTGGAACAAAAAATAATTTTTCATATTTTTCATTTTTTTTAATATTTTCGAAAATTAGGAAAATACTTGAAAAATCATAAGAAAAATACTTTTCGAGGTCACAAAAATACACAAAAATGTCCAATATTTTTCTTTTAATTTCGTTTCAATATTGACCTCAAGAAAAATTGAAAATTAAGTTCAATTTTAGGTGTTTCTTCACAATGCCTAAGGTTGAATTTGCATAAAAAATGCCAATTGAGTCTGTTTATTTGCAATTTTTGCACATTTTAGGTCTAGACATTCAATTGCATTCCCTTTGAACGTCAATTTGGTCAATTGCATCCCTAATTGCGCGAATTGCACGAATTAGGCCAAATCCCCAAAATTGTTTGCAATTTAGTCCCTAGGATTTCAAATTTTTAAAATTACTCGCAACCTAGGGATTATCATGGTAAAATTGGACCACCCCTAGGGTTTTGACACATTTCAAATCGATTGGCATAGGTCTCGTGGTTCAATTTGATCGAATTGACAGTCAATTGAAGTTTTCCCCAATTTGGGCAAATAGAAAAATTTGGGGTTTTTGTTGAAATTGGTATGAACTTTTGGGCAAAAACACATTTCTAGATAATATCCAGGCCCCTAAGTGCAATTTTGAAGTTTAATTGCAAAAATTCCCAGTAAATTTGGGTTAATTTTGAAAATTATGCAAGAATTACTGTCTGAACCGGTTCGGACCGGTCTGATCGCCGGTCGGACCGGTCGAACCGGTCCAGAACAATGCTTCATCTTCTTCACAGAGCTCACGTGATTTTGCAGGTTTTGAAGGCGAGCTTTGATCGTCAAATCGAAAGCCAATTCGAGCCTAATCAAATTAATCACCTTAGGCGTTTTATACATGGGACCATTACCCGTCGATTGGGACTTGTTTCGCGATCAACGGTCGCCGGAGGAGCTCCGGCGAGCCGGTCAAAGCCCCGGGGTCGCTAAAGTCAACGTTTTAGAAATTGGGAGTAATTCGTGTTCATTTTAGCTCGACGACGTGTCTAACGGACTTGGACGGAATCCTAGTCGATTCCGTCACCGTCCGGCGACCTTAAAACACGTGAGAGCACGTGAGGCAGCCCCGGCCAGCTCACACCCGACGCGCGCAAATTTGAAAATGAGTATAAAAGGGGCTGAGAGGATTCTAGAAAGGGAGGAGGCTCATTTGTTGCTCGTCGACGAACGGAATAGAGAGAGAAAGCGAGAGAGGAGGAGAAAGAGACTCTCGTTTGACGCCCTCGCCGGAATTCCGAGCTCGGTCTACAAACCGTTCGTCCGGTCGATCCGGACCAACTCAAGCTGCGAAACCACTTCCCGAAGCTCGCCCGAAGATCAAGGAAGCAATCGCACCGCTTGGATTGACTCGCAACGTCCAAAAACGGTGAGTCCGACTTCGAGCTTTGTTCTTGTGCAACTATGGCATCACCTGCTCTCGAGTATGATCTGTGAAATTGCTGTGTGCCTTTTGGTCTCGGAACTCCTCTAACCACAATCGCATTGTCCTTTTGCATTGATTTTGCCCGATCGAGTCGAGTCAAACCTCCAACCAGTCGCGACCTGGCCGGACTTTGGCCAGGCGAATCCAGCAACTCCGGGCTCGATCGGAGCCCGAGGTAAGTGTTCTCGACCTAATCTAAGCGTGTCTGAAGCTTTGATTGCATTGTTATGCTCGATATTGCGTGATTGAGGTTTGAGATGCCGAGACCGTCTAAGCTTGATTCCTGTTGATTCCGCGGATAAAATGTTTTGATTTTTGAGTATATTAATCTAGAGGTCGAATGGAGTCGATCGGTGATGGTTTGAGGATATTCCGGCGAGATCTCACCGTTGGATCTCGCCGGAATGTTCTCGGCCGTCCATTTCTGTTCGTCGCAGCGAGGAAGAAGAAGATGACGTGGCTTGGTCAAAGGGTCAAAATCCAGGTGTCACGTGTAGATTGGTCCAGGTGGTCGGTGACTCGCCTCGGCCGTTGGCGCGCGAGCCGAGTCAGATCCGATCGGACGGCTAGGAATATTAGATTAGTTTGATTTAGGGCCGTCGGATCTGATTTTCGTATTTCTTAGATATTAGTATATTAGATAGAAAATACAGAAAATCAAAAACGGTGCCGTTTTGTTTAGGTTAGACGTCGTCGTTTTAGCTTTGGAATAGATAAACGGTCCAGATTAGCTATAGGATCAATCGTGGCCGTTGAGAATAATAAGGTATGCGGCGTCGTTTTGGCATTAGGTGGGATGGACGGTCTAGATTAGAGTCAGAGTTGATCGTGACCGTTCAAGGTCTTTTTTAGAAGTGACGTCGTTTTAGCTCGGGAGAGTTGACGGCTAAGATTAGATCCAAGTTCAAATCGCGGCCGTCGGTTTGAGTAATAGATGCGGCGTCGTTTTTGAGTATGAAGAGCGGAACGTCGTCATTTCGTTTAAAGAGGAGTCAACGGCCGAGATTGATCCAAGAGTTGATCTCAGCCGTCCACCTTTTTTGTATATATTCGGATATTAGAAATTAATATTAGAAAATCAAGAAAAAATTGTAGAAAATAGAATACGGTGTCGTTTTGGGATGTCTAGCGGGTCTGTGTGCGGTCAGACCGGGTTGACCGGGTTGACCCGGTCCGGTTTAATAATAAAAAATAATAAAAAATAAAAAGGAATTTCCAAAAATCCAAAAAAATTGTAAAAATACTTAGAAAATTCATAAAAATTCCCAGATTTTCATAAAAAATTTCTAAAAATTTGTAGATCGATTCGGGACTCATAAAGTCTGGATCGAAAATTTTTGAGACTTCGAGGGTTGATTCACATCGATCCGGAAAATTTCCAATATTTTTGAAAAATAAATAAAAATTCCAAAAAATAGGAAAAATTAGAAAAATTCCATAAAATTACAAAAAATGGGAAATGGCCACATTAAACTGGCCCGACCCCAATTTTGCAATTTTCGGGTCCCGAACTCCCAAAAATGACCATTCTACCCTTTCGGGGCTTCCGCCCCAAATTTTTACCAAATCACCCCGACACCCAAAATTGATTTTTTTTGTGTGGGCCGATAGGGCCATTTTAGACATATCAAACCTTGATTGATTGATTTGTCTGCTTGTAATGATTTTGATTGCGCATTAATTTTTTTCTGATTGTGATTGATTAGGATAGAAAATTCCCATCCGCATGAAAACTTAGAATTGTTAGGGCCTACCTCACCCGATATTACATCCGCATGAATTCTTAGGTTAGAAAAACAATCAACATCGGTAACCGAAAGGGCGTCAAATATGAAATTTGGCGTAACCAAGTCCCCGAACCCAAAATCTCTGGTTTTCGCGGAACCGAACGGTTTCTCCCGACCGCTCGGTAAGGTTTTCCGATCGTACCTTCCAATAAATCGATCGGTGGCGACTCCAAATTGCATGTACACATCGCACATGCCACCCGACCACACAAGGTCAATTTCGATATTCGATAAATTTTACCCGACATCGCGATTCGAGTAATGGGTCTTGGGAGGGATCCGCGATCCTAGAAAATACCCCGCCGACAACCGGGGTTATGAAAAATTAAGGGATCGGCTCGTTAGCCCTATTCCGCCCGGAAAAATTTCCGGGAGGGTCGCGACAGACCGGCGACTCCACCGGGGAACATTAAGAGGATTTAAGCCGATAAAAATGTTGATTGCTTTCTAATCTCGTTTTCTGCAGATGCTCTTGAAGATGAGGTACGTCCACTAACAAAAAGTGTTAAATGTTGATGCGGATATGGAGTTTTGGGTTGTTTGTTTATTTATGCAAATATTGAAGCGGTGTTTTGAATATAAATTGTTGTGCATGTCTTGCATATTTTGAGGATCACGACACTGCACACACAAGCGCCTAAACCCGAGCCGCGAATCATCCTTATAGGTCGCCATAGATAGGGATCGGTATGCGAAGCTCTTGTGTTTGATTGCACTTGGGTTGACCATATTTGATCCCGCTCGCTATGCAAGATTGATGGTCCTACCCACTTGTTGTTTGATTGCGCTTGTGGGCGGCCCATCGATTTGTATAGCGGGAGCCTTTTTAGGTCCATACCCGAGCCTTTTTGATTTCTTTAGAGTGGAACCTCACTTGTCTCATGCGCATGTGAAATGGACGGTTGGTATACCTAAAACCAAAAACAAAAAAAAAGAGTAACATCGGTTGGTAAGGCTTTCTACCCTCTTTATTTTGAGCCTGTAAATTTAAATTTTGCATATCATGCATTTTCACGACATATCATCACAACTTGTAAGATCGTTTAAGTGATCGGGGTTGAAGGTCAAATTTTCCTTTTTAGATAGATGGCGCCTTGAGGTCGTGTTGATATACCCGACGTATTCACATGGGAGCGGAGGACCATTCAACGCGAGGACCGAGTACCCGCTACATTCCGAGTCTTTGGATTTGTTCATGGACGAGAGCTCAATGGACGGAACCGCATCCGTAGCGAGAGTTGCGATTATACCCGATGTGGATGATATTTGGAACTCGAGCGTGAGAAAGAAAGAATTTGGGAGTTGTACATGAGGTTGGCAAGGAAGCCACGTGCGACCAAGACGGCCCCAATACACTCCCCGATTAAGAAGAAGGAAGTCATCACCATACCCTCCGATGACGAAGAAGATGTCAAGCTCCTCGAGATAGTGGAGATTTCATCCGATGAGGATACCATTCCGATTGTCTAGTTTAGTACGACTTTTGGGGCATTTTCTAGGTTTCATTATATTTTGAGTCTATTATGTACTTTCATTGACATTTATTGTCCGAACATCTTTAGTTACTATCATGTTTTATCTCTTTCGACTTTATTGTATTAGACTTGTAAATTTCATGAGTGGTCAATTTGTGAGCGACCTTTTACCCCGATTACGCTTAAACGATCCTAATCAAATTACATGCCATCTTTGGGTGAGATTAGGTCCGTAACTACCCTATTTGGCTTATTTGGGTCAAATGGGAGTAGTTGACCCTCATGTTACCAAAAGATGACATGGAATTTGGTTAGCACATTTGCATCACATTTCATGCATATGCATAATAAACTGTGGTAATTGACTTTAGGATCATCATTTTTGCATTTTTTAGATCATGGGGAATGGAGACATCAAAGTTATCCCAATACCGCGCAAGGAACTCGCTATATGGTGGGATCGCCTCGACATCGTCAACAAAGCCTATGTGGAAGGACGTTTGGGGCGACTTGTAGATTTGATCA